>NC_041393.1:398605527-398654881 GCF_002162155.2 Triticum dicoccoides | reverse complement strand
CGGGGGAGCAACGGCGACGGGGTGGGGGAGGGCCGGCGACGGAGCGGGGGAGCGACGGCGACGGGGCGGGGGAGTGACGCGGCCGGCGACAGGGCGGAGGAGCAACGGGGCCGGCGATAGGGTGGCGGTGGGCGAGCCTAGAGCGCCATCGACGGGGGCTGTTCGGTGTGTGGATGAGATGGGAACGTAGTATGTTTTTTTACCTGGATGGGTGGGAGAGAGGGAGGGGATAACCCCACAGTTTTTTTTTTACTTGAAAAAAAATAACCCCATCTCTTTGCCATCTGCCAGCAGATGGCAAAGAATCTTTGCCGTCTGCTGGCAGATGGCAAAGAGGTGGGGCTGGTACGTCGTTACACTCTTGACGGCCACAGGATTTGCAAACCTCTTTTCCATCTGCTGGCAGATGGCAAATATTATTTGCCATCCACTAGCAGATGGCAAAGAATTGGCTGATGGCAACCATGTCCTTTGCCGTCTGTCAGTTCTTTGCCATCTGTTTTTTATAAGCAGATGGCAAAGACGTTTTTTGCCATCAGCTGGCAGATGGCAAAGAGCTAGCTGATGGCAAATTCCCTGTTTCCAGTAGTGGAACTTGGCCAGGGCTGGATACCCGAGGATGGCATTGTACGTCAGGCGAATGTGGGCAACATCGAAGTTGATGAGCTCGGTATGGTAGTTATTGCGTTGTCCAAATGTGATAGGGAGGCGGACCTGCCCTATCGGGGTGGTGGAACCGTCAGTCACTCCTGAGAAAGGCTTGGTCGGCTAAAGCTGGTCATATGGCACTTGGAGATTGTTGAACGTCTCGACGGACAGAATGTTGAGTCCTGCACCGCCATCGATGAGGGTCCTGGTAACTTGCACATTGCTGATGACTGGGGAACAAAGCATTGGGAGGACCCCGGCTGTAGCCGCACACTTGACTGATCCGCTGAGATGAACGTGATGGCGCACGTGGACCACCTGAGAGGGCGCGTGGCCTTGAGCTTGGGGAGGACTGCGTTCACCTCACGAGCAAACTTCTTGAAGATGCGCCGAGAGGCTGGGGCCTAGGCACCACCCAGGATGCAAGCGATGGTGCATGGCTCCTGGAAGCCCCTAGCCCCCTCATCCTGATGATGGTCATCATTCCTTCTTTGCGGTGGCGGCAGAGGAGGAGGGCCTGCGTTGACCTGCGGGCGATCCTCGCGAGGCTGATCCCTCCAAGCCCCCTCGCGAGGCTGGTCCTGCCAGCGGTCCTCGAAAGGTCGGTCACGCCACCCTTGGCAAGGGCTACAGTCGTCCCATCATCCTCCACCTCTTCCTCCTCCTTAGTCATAGCCCCGATCGTTGCGCTCGGGGCGTCGACCGATACGTCCTTCTCACATGGCCCTGAGCTCTTGGCATTCGTTGGTGTTGTGGGTGTGGAGGTCGTGGTACACGCAGTACCGGCTGCCCTTGGACGACTGTGCCTGGTCTCTACCGTGCTTCATGTCTGGTTCTGCTGCAAGCACGGCTGATCCCTTGCGCTTCACGTCTTTGACCTTGGCTTTCTTCTCTTTAGGGTCAGCGGCTGGGAGGTCGAGAATGGAGAGGCGTCCCTCCTCAGCCCTTGCACACTTGGTCGCCGGGTTGAACAGCTCCAGAGATGTGCACATGTCCTCGTGGATTGCCAGCTCCTCCTTTATCTTGACATCACGGACGCCATTAGAGAACGCTGAGATGATGGCCTCCTCGGTTACCTTGGGAATCTTGAGGCGAGCGTTGTTGAAGCGCTGGATGTACTTTTGCAGGGTCTCTCCAGGTTGCTGCTTGATGCGATGCAGGTCACTCACGACTGGAGGATGGTCGCGAGTGCCTTGGAAGTTGGCGATGAAGCGGGTACGCATCTCGTCCCAAGAGGAAATCGTGCCGGGAGGCAGGTTCAGGAGCCATGTGCGGGCACCATCTTTGAGCGCCATGGGAAACTAATTCGCCATGACCTTCTCGTCTCTGTTGGCCGCTTTGATTCCCAGCTCATAGAGCTGCAGGAACTCCGCGGGGTCGGCAGTGCCGTCGTATCGAGGAGGCAGATCCAACTTGAACTTGCCTGGCCAAGCGACACTGCGTAGCTTGGTGGTGAAGGCGCAGCAGCCTGCGGTGGCCACCGGAGCCCTTTGCAGATGCGGGGCTTGCTCCTGGGGATTCCCGCGCGCCGCCGCCAGAGGCAGCGCGGGCTCTTGACGTGCTGGCGCGGGGATGCAGTCTTGACGTGCTGGAGCAGGGAGCATGTGAGCACCTTCTTGGGGACGAGGGATTTCTTGGCAGCTCCTTTCTTGTCGCACGGGCACTGGACGCGGTGGGTCTCGTCCAGGGGTCGCGCACCTTGGAGCCTGGGTGCCTTCTTGGGGAGGAGGTGGTGGAGGCACCTCCCGAGCTGCATCACCGACGCATGACGGAGGGCGAGGCAGCGAGAGGGACAACGTAGGGGAGCCCCCTACGGCCCTGACGATCTCGGTGATGCGAGCGAGCCACTCCTCGTAGAGGTTGTCGACGGGTGGTAGTGCAGGAGCTCACATGCGAGGAGCAACGCGGCATGCGCGTCCGTGGGAGTGCGACGAGCATGCGACGACGAACTGGCTGGAGTCAGCGATGGAGTGGCGGTGCAGCCTTCCCGCCGCACCAAGGGATGCAACGATGACGCCTGCTGCCCGTTACCCGCCAGGCCGGTGGCGGCATTGGTGGCAGGTGACAGAGAACGATAGGCAGGCCCACCAACGGGAGCCGTCTGGGCGACATGGGCGGGGAGAGAAGCCTGACGCTCGGCGCCAGCTCGGCAAGCATCAGCCATGGATGCGACGAACAATAGAACGGGGAACTACGGAAGAAAGACTCCGGTGCACCCCTACCTGGCGCGCCAAATGTCGGATATCGGGTTTCGGCAAAACCCTTAAGGCTCGAACTCTGGGGTGCGCGCGAAGATCTTCCCCTTACCGCTCCACGTCCCAACGCCTCGTTGAGATTCTAAGCTAACGATGAACGGCACAAGGGACACAAGGTTTATACTGGTTTGGGCCACCGTTGTGGTGTAATACCCTAATCCAGTGTGTGGTGTGGTGGATTGCCTCAGGGGATGATGATGAACAATACAAAGGAAGAACAGCCTCGCGAGGGTTGTTCTTATGGTGGTGTGCTTGGGGAGGAATTGCTCCGTCTCTGTTGGCTCTAGGTAAGATCTAGATCCAATGTCCCTCTGCTGTGGTGGCTATCTCTATATATAGAGGCCCTGGTCCTCTTCCCAAATATTGAGCGAGAAGGGCGCCAACAATGGCCATTTTGAAGGGGAACATCTAGTACAAGTTATCCTGACTAAAGTTGGTCTTCATCTGCCAAAGGCCCTGGCGATGACGCCGTCTTGGGCTCCACGGTGACCTCCGTCATGCCGCTCTGTTGGTCTTGGTCTTGTTGCACCGAAATGGTAACCTTCTCTTGATGCCTCGGTACTCCACGCCTGCGCTTGCCCCCTTTGCACCAAAGAGGAAACAAGGACACTGCGCAGGCCAGCGCCTGCCTGTCGCCCGCCTGGTCTCGGTCATCATGGCTTGTGTCACGAGCACCTCGCGAGGTACCCTTGCCTTGATCTCTCCGCCTCCTCACGAGCCGGCCTGGTGAGGCCGTTCCTGAGGAAGCCTTGCATCGTCTGCCCCGCGAGGCTTGGCCCCTCGCGAGGGTCTTGAGCTTGAGTTGATGAAGATGGGCCGTACTGGGCCACCCCTTGAGCCACGCCACAGGCCGCACGCAGGCAAGTCTGGGGACCCCCGTTCCCAGAACGCCGACATAAGGCAAGGGGATATCGGCTACATCGAAGACAATCCTCTCCGTCATGTAGTTCAACTTGCCTCCAAACGTCATGGGCAGCGTGACCTTACCCTTCGGCTGACTCCTTCCCGGGTTGACCCCTTGAAACGTGCCTGTCTCTTCGAGGTCTCCATCAGGAATCTACAACCTTTTGATCACAACAGGCGAGATCAAGTTTAGACCGGCCCCGCTGTCAACTAGCATCTTCGTCACCTTGAGGTTGCGTATCGTTAGTGAAACCAACAACGGCAACCACCCGACCGCAGTCGTGCGATCAGGGTGGTCCTCGGTGTCAAAGATGATAGGCATGCTGGACCACTTCGGTGGCTTCCGTGCGTCGAATGATGGCTCCAGCGATGTGATCACACGCGCCCACTACTTGAGCTGGCGGTGAGAGGTGTGCAGCGAGGCACCACCATCGACGCACATGGCCTCCATAGTTTTCTAAAAACTCGTGGTTGCCGGACTCGTCCTCCTCGTCATGATCATCGTCTTCCTGCTTCTTGTCGCGGCCCCGGGCGGGCCTCTCTTGCTAGTTATTCTTGCCACGGTGGCCTCCTTGGCCGCCACGCTTCTTGCCGGATCCTTCGGCACCGTCCTGGCCTTTCTCCTTGTCCTGCCTTTCATACTCAGCTTTTTGCTTCTCAGCAAGCAGCTCAACTTGTCGGCAGTTCTGGAGGTCATGGCCCTTGGTGCGGCGAATCTTGCAATACTGCTTGTCGGAGCTTCCTGGCTTGTCGGTAGCAGCCAAGTCCCGGCAAGCGGCACACCCAGCAACTTCCTTGCTGGGGTCGCTTGCCTTGGCCTTCTTGGCAGCGTCGGTGTTGTCGGATCCCTTAACGGCAAGCACAGCCTTGCCTTCTTCGTTGTGGCGGCGGCGCCATCGTATGTGGAGTCGGTTTCCGCACCGGCATCCTCGCCGGGGTACTTTCTCCCTTCTTCATCTCGAGTGCACCTATCGGCCAGAACATAAAGTTCCACCACATCTTTGAGCTTGTTCATCGCCAGCTCTTCACACATCTTGCGGTTTCACACATTCTGATGGAATGCGCTGATCACGGCGGCGGGGTGAACGTCTGGGATGTTGTACTGCACCCGGCTGAACCTCTGTATGTACTTGCGCAGGTTTTCTCCTTCCTTCTGGGGGATGATATGCAGATTGCTTGCCTGGCCATGAGCTTGATGGCCTCTAGTGAAGGCACCAACAAACTCATGGCACAGATCCAACCAAGAAGAAATGGAATCCACCGGCAAGTGCATCAACCATGATATTGGGTTTAAGCGCCAACGGGAAGTAATTGGCAAGCACCTTGTCATCGCGGGCTCCAGCAGCTTGCATCGCGATGGTGTAGATGCTGAGGAACTCTGACGGGTGAGTCTTGCCATCATACTTCTCGCCAACGTCGGGCTTGAACGTGCGGTGGGAGGGCCACTGGAACTGCTGCAGCTCACGGGTAAAGGCTGGGCAACCCACCTTGTAGGGTAGGCCACCGTAGCCTCCCGGTGTCGGGTGGTCCATAGTGGGCCCTGCCCGCCTATCTGACTGGTGGCGTGCATCATGCCAATGTTCGATGGTGGTTCGAGCATCTTCAAGGGCTCGCTCCCGAAGAACTTGGCGCTGATCGCGGTGGGTCCATGGATCGGATGACGCTACGGAAATGTTATCACAAGCATCATCATGACGGATCGACACCCGCGGTAACTGGCGTGGGGGAGGAGAGTGCATCGTGGCTGCGTCACCTCCAGCCCTTCCACCATTGGTGTGCGGTGGTTCGGCGGAGCGTCGGCCTACGGGCCCCGCTGGTCGCGGCTCATCTTTGTTGGCGATACCGACCAGGCTCCGGACGGTGGCTCTCCACTCGTCGAGCTTCTCTGCAGTAGGAGGAAAGTCGAGGAGCAGCTGCGCGCGCGCCAAAGCTTCTGCTGGCGTGGGTGGCAGTGAAAGCCGCGTGGACCGTGACGCGCTCCGACTCCTAACCATGTTAGAAGGAGCTCTATCATGGCCCTGCGGCTGTACGCCATTTTTGCCAGCACCTCGGCGTGCATGCTGGCCTCCTTCGTCCCGCGAAGGATGCACAGGACTCTTCCCACTGCGGCGCCCAGGGTCACCATCATGGTGACGCTGCTCATCGCGCACAACTTGGGAAGAGTGCATAGTGCGCACCAGCGTAGGTGCCTTGGAGGTCGCCACGCCACCGGTAGGTGGCATGGCAACGCCCTGAGAGGGCCCCGCGCTGCCTTTGGGGGGCCCAGCTCCGTCTTTGGACCTGGCGGCGTGCGGCCCGTCTTCTTGCACACGGACGATGCCGCTTGCCAGGCTTTGACTGCCAGAGCGATGCGGGTGTTCGTGGGTCATGCCCCAGGTTCTGTCCGCGACCGCCCCACTACCTGCCCGCACCGGTACGGGCAGTCCGGCTCCGGATGAACCGACCGCCGTCATCGTCTTCCTCTTGGGAGCCATGGTGACGAAAAACTGCTAGACTAGCTGCTAGACCAGATTTTCTCGGCCGCGCCCCCTACCTGGTGCGCCAAAGATGTCGGTGGAAATGACACCTATGGGATCACTGGAATCCCTACTACGGTCGGCGGGCGCGAGGTTGTGGAAAGAGCGGGTCTAGGAGCCAGCACACAGATCATTTACCCAGGTTCGGGCCGCGAGGACGCATAATACCCTAGTCCTGCTTTGGTGTATATCTGAATGTTCTTGTGTTCCTAAACTAGCTATGGTGCATGCATAGTCCAAAAAGCCAAATCCTTCTCCCGTATGCCTCGGGCCTACTTTTATAGGAAAAAGGGGATGCCATAGTGGCACACAGGAGGTGGAAAGTGCATGTGGTGGCTGAGTCTATCCTCTGGCACCGTCGGACAAACGCATTTAATGGGCTGCCGACGTACCCTTCTTGTTGTCGCTGCTTCGCCTTGCTTCGACACACGTCCACCAGCGCGGCGTGCAGCGCCATGTAGGCTGGCAAGCTGCTGGCAGGGTCTTCATGAAGATCAGCATGCCACCACGCAGGTGCTTGCTGAGTTGGTCTCGAGGCCGCACGTCGCCATGCAGGTGCTCGCCTGGCTAGCTGGGCTGGCAGCTGCATGGGAACGACGGTGGAGCCTTGGCGGGCGCGGGCCTGGCCACGGGCCCGCTGATGTCCTCGACAAGGGTCTTGTAGGGGCCACGGCAAGGGTCTTGCCGCGGCACTGTGGTCGTCCCTAGCAAGGATCTCGCCGGAGGTCTCGTGGATTTCCTTGGCAAGGATCTTGCCGTGAATCGTCGTTGTCTTCTGGTCCTTATCTGATCTTGCGTGTTTATGATCTTCACGAAGATCTTCATGCCACCATGGAGGTGCCTCCCGAGGCTTGGTTCCAATGTGGTTGATGGCGTTGGGACCCTTGGGCTCAAGGGTGGCACGCTCTGCTGGCATTGGGCAAGTTGCCCCGCCAAGGCTTTTGCCGGGGCTGCAGAGGCTGCCCCGGCAAGGGTCTTGCCAGGGGAGCCTACCTCGCCCTCTGTGCTCCTTGTGTTTCTGGTCTTGGCGTTGCTTTATTGTCTTGTGGCTTTGGCTTCCCTCCTCTGCCCTACTGAGTGTGGCCGTGGGCGCGGCTCTGACTGCCCGTGCACAAGTAAAGGGGTACAAAGGAGAGCCCCTACTTTTGTACACCGACAGTAAGCCATAGAAAATAAATGGATCTTTAAGAAGACCGACGCAGACGGTAATGTTACTATTTACAAAGCTTGACTTGTTGCGAAAGGTTTTCGACAAGTTCAAGGAGTTGACTACGATGAGACTTTCTCACCCGTAGCGATGCTTAAGTCTGTATTATGAAATTTGGCAAATGGATGTCAAAACTGCATTCCTGAATGGTTTTCTGGAAGAAGAGTTGTATATGATGGAATCAGAAAGTTTTGTCGATCCAAAGGGTGCTCACAAAGTGTGCAAGCTCCAACGATCCATTTATGGACTGGTGCAAGCCTGACGTTGTTGGAATAAACGTTTTGATAGTGTGATCAAAGCATATGGTTTTATACAGACTTTTGGAGAAGCCTGTATTTACAAGAAAGTGAGTGGGAGCTCTATAGCATTTCTAATATTATATGTGGATGACATATTGTTGATTGGAAATGATATAGAGTTTCTGGATAGCTTAAAGGGATACCTGAATAAGAGTTTTTCTATGAAAGACCTCGGAGAAGCTTCTTACATATTGGGCATCAAGATCTATAGAGATAGATCAAGACACTTAATTGGACTTTCACAAAGCACATATCTTGATAAAGTTTTCAAGAAGTTCAAAATGGATCAGTCAAAGAAAGGGTTTTTTCCTGTGTTACAAGGTGTGAAGTTGAGTCAGACTCGATGCCCGACCACTTCAGAAGATAGAGAGAAAATGAAAGTCATTCTCTATGCTTCAGCCATAGGTTCTATCATGTATGCAATGTTGTGTACCAGACCTGATGTGTGCCTTGCTATAAGCATAGTAGGGCGGTACCAAAGTAATCCCAGAGTGGAACACTGGACAACAATCAAGAATATCTTGAAATACCTGAAAAGGACTAAGGATATGTTTCTCATTTCTGGAGGTGAAAAATAGCTCGTTGTAAACGGTTACGTCGATGCAAGCTTTGACACTGATCCGGATGACTCTAAGTCGCAAACAGGATACATAATTTGTTGAATGGAGGAGCTGTCAGTTGGTGCAGTTCCAAGCAAAGCATCGTGGCAGGATCTACGTGTGAAGTGGAGTACATTGGTGCTTTGGAAGCAGCAAATGAAGGAGTTTGGATGAAAGAGTTCATATTCGATCTAGGTGTCATACCTAGTGCATCGGGTCCAATGAAAATCTTTTGTGACAATACTGGTGCAATTGCCTTGGCAAAGGAATCCAGATTTCACAAGAGAACCAAGCACATCAAGAGACGCTTCAATTCCATCCGTCATCAAGTGTCGGAAGGGGACATAGAGATTTGCAAGATACACACGGATCTGAGTGTTACAGACCCGTTGACTAAGCCTCTTCCACGAGCAAAACATGATCAGCACCAAAGCTCCAGGGGTGTTAGAATCATTACCATCTAATCTAGATTATTGACTCTAGTGCAAGTGGGAGACTGAAGGAAATATGCCATAGAGGCAATAATAAAGTTATTATTTATTTCCTTATTACATGATAAATGTTTATTATTCATGCTAGAATTGTATTAACCGGAAACTTAGTACATGTGTGAATACATAGACAAAACATATTATCCCCGGTATGCCTCTACTTGGCTAGCTCGTTAATCAAAGATGGTATGTTTCCTAACCATAGACATGTGTTGTCATTTGATGAACGGGATCGCATCATTAGGAGAATGATGTGATGGACATGACCCATCCGTTAGCTTAGCATTATGATCGTGTCAGTTTCATTGCTACTGCTTTATTCATGACTTATACAAGTTCCTCAGACTATGAGATTATGTAACTCCCGAATACCAGAGGAACACTTTGTGTGCTACCAAATGTCACAACGTAAATGGGTGATTATAAAGGTGCTCTATAGGTGTCTCCGAAGGTGTTTGTTGGGTTGGCATAGATCGAGATTAGGATTTGTCACTCCGTGTTTCAGAGAGCTATCTCTTGGCCCTCTCGGTAATACTCATCACTATAAGCCTTGCAAGCATTGTGACTAATGAGTTAGTTGCAGGATGAAGCATTACGAAACGAGTAAAGAGACTTGCTGGTAATGAGATTGAACTAGGTATGATGATACGAACGATCAAATCTCGGGCAAGTAACATACCGATGACAAAGGGAACAATGTATGTTGTTATGCGGTTTGACCGATAAAGATGTTCGTAGAATATGTAGAAACCAATATGAGCATACAGGTTCCTCTATTGGTTATTGATCGGAGACATGTCTCGATCATGTCTACATAGTTCACGAACTCGTAGGGTCCGCACGCTTAATGTTCGATGACGATTGGTATTATGAGTTTATGTGATTTTATGTACCAAAGGTTATTCGGAGTCCTAGATGAGATCACGTACATGACGAGGAGTCTCGAAATTGTTGAGACATAAAGATTGATATATTGGACGGCTATATTCGGACACCAGAAGTGTTCCAGAGAAGTTTCGGATAAAACTGGAGTACCGGGGGGTTATTGGGCCTCATGGGCCAAGTGATGGAAGAGAGGAGGCAGACCAAGGTGGGGTGCGCGCCCCCCTGGCCCAAACTGAATTGGACTAGGGGGTGGCCCCCCCTTTCCTTCTCTCCTTCCCCTCCTTCCTTCTTATCCTAGTTGGACTAGGAAAGGGGGAACCTACTCCTACTTGGAGTAGGATTCCCCCCCCTTAGGGCGTGCCCCTTGTGGCCTGCTGGCCTCGTCCAATACTCCTTTATATATGGGGGAGGGGGCACCCCATAGACACACAAGTTGATCTTTAGCCGTGTGCGGTGCCCCCTCCACAGTTTTCCACCTCGATCATATCGTCATAGTGTTTAGGGGAACCCCTGCGCCGATAACTTCATCATCACCGTCACCACGTTGTCGTGTTGACGGAACTCTCCCTCGGCCTTAGCTGGATCTAGAGTTCGAGGGACATCACCAAGCTGAACGTGTGCAGATCACGGAGGTGCCGTGCATTCGGTACTTGATCAGTTGGATCGCGAAGACGTTCGACTACATCAACCGCGTTGCTTAACGCTTCCGCTTTCGGTCTACGTGGGTACGTGGACACACTCTCCCCTCATTGCTATGCATCACCTAGATAGATCTTGCGTGTTCGTAAGAATTTTTTTGAAATTACTGTGTTCCCCAACACGGGCAGCCCGGCCCCAAGCGTCAGCAGGGCAGCAAGGGCGCCTGGCAACATGCCTTCCAACCACACGGAAGCCCTCGATGCCCCATGCAAGTTCCACAGCGGCGCTAAGCCATCCAACCACACCACCCGGAAGTGCGGCTGGCTTGCCCAGATTGCCAAGGGTGAGGCCCTGCCGCCTCCTCTACCTGCCGGCCAGGCAGCTCCAAATGTTCAGCAACTGGCCCGAGCTGTTGGCATGCTTCAAGATGAGTTCCCTGATGCAAACGGCACTTATTCGTCTTCACCAGTGAGGCCGACGACAAGCACAGTATGTGACAAGAGCACCGCGAGGTGAATGCTGTTGCATCAGAGGTCCTGCAGCTCATGCACTGGTTCGAGAAGCCCATCACTTGGAGCCAAAAAGACCATCCGGCCAGAATGCCATCGCCGGGTGTGTACACTTTGGTGCTGGAGTCCACCTTCTCTAGGAAAAGGCAGACCTGCCATTTCACCCGAATTTTCATAGATGGTGGCAATAGTTGGCGTTGGTTTTCCTTGAAGAGGAAAGGGTGATGCAGCAATCACTACAAAAAAAATACACTTCCATGATGATACGTGTTTGTCACAGTAGGTCGCGTTTTTTGTCATGCATGTACATCCATGACAAATTTATGACAGAATCAAGATAGTCATACATGTGCTGTCGTAGAAGTGTTCCATAACATTAGCAAAATTATCATCACGGAAGTATCCACTTCCATGACGATAAATCGCGTGTCACAGAAGTGCTTTCTTCAAGGGTGACCGACACGTGGCATCCACCGTAACGGAACGCCATTAAGCTATCGGGTCGGGTTTTGGATCCGATAACCCGTTAACAGCCTCGACCAATGGGGATTTTCCACGTGTAAAATCGTCATTGGCTGGAGGAAACACGTGTCGGCTCATTGTTAGGACAGATGTCATCCATTCATTGGACAGAAGGCGCCTATGATACGTCGACACGTGGCACGGGCCAACAAAGTCCCTTTCCTGTGAAAAGGCTGGCCCGTTTGACTTGGTCAAAAGGTGACGGGCCGGCCCATGGAAAGCCTGTTAACGACTTGTTCGCATATAGCCCATTTACAGCCCGCTAACGCAAGGCCCGTTATGCCCTACCCGAATTAGGCCCAGTAGCATCATCTGGGCCATCCAATATGATTCCAGCCCATTTTCACTTCTGGCCCATGTATGGCCGATGATGTCTTTCGGCCCATATGAGGCCCTATGTAACTCTTGGCCTATTAACGACCCGTGGTGAAACTGTCCCGCAATGAACAGTGTATCACTTTAGACCCATTAACGGCCCGTGGTGAAACTGGCCCGTAATGAACAGTGTATCACTTTATACCCATTAAGGGCCCGTTATTCAGTTGGGCCATTTCCAGCCCATGTTATCTTTCGGCCTTCTCAGAGCCCATTTATTCTTGGGCTCATTTCGATCATTCGTTTACTTACAGCCCATTACTGTCATTTTCTGCTTGTGGGCCAAATTCAGCCTATGGTTACAGTCGGCCCGTTTGTGGTCCATTAATACATTGGGTCGTTTTCATAGCGTCATCAAATACAACCTATTAACGATGGCCCATTATGGTCGGCCCATGAACGGCCTATTCCAACTCTAGCCCATTTACGGCCATAATGCGGCCTGTTATTGGCCCATGTTTGGCCAATCGATCATACGGCCCGTATAAGGCCCATTGATGATATGGCCCGTAGAAGGCCCATTGTTTCTACGGCCTGTAGAAGGCCCAATGTTTCTACAGCCCGTAGAAGGCCTACTGTTTCTGCGGCCCGTAGAAGGCCCACTGTTTCTATGGCCCGTAGGAGGCCCAGTGTCACTACAGTAAATATTAGCCCATGGTTATTGTGGCCTAGTTTTAAAAAATAGGTTATTGCAGCCACTAGCAAACCGCGGAAAAAGAACTGCACTGACTACAAGCAAACAAATAAACAAGACAACAAGGACATAAATAAGCAAGCAACTTATGCTAGGCTATCACGGCTATTACACATATTACATCCACTGGGCATCAAAGTTCACCACTAGTGCAAATATAGGGAACACATCAACATATAAACGCCGCAGCAAAACAAGTCTAGAACTGAAACCACTTCAGAACAGTTCAGGAAACAATATCCTGGGTACCCATAATGCTGGCAAGATGCTTAGCAAGCTTATTAACTTTCTCTTGTTTGGCGCGTAAATCCCCCAGCGCTTGCTGTTGCACAAGAAAGTACGCATCTGAATTGACTTCCTCAGTCCTTCGGTTTCTTGCTGCAGCATAGCTGACTGATGCCTTTCAGCTTGTAGCTGAGACTGAAGAAGGCGAAGTGATTCAGGAAGCGAGTTCGAAGAGCTTGTGCCAGCGGTACTGGCCAGTAACTCGAACACTACATGAACGCAGGACAGTGGGGTTTTCTCACTGTCTACAAGATCGTTTTTATCACCTTTCTTGGAGACCAACAGGGTTGTCTCACTATCTTGAACCTTATCTGCATTACTTTCTCTACCATTGCATAGTGGGGTGATCTTCTCCAATATTCTGTTTGCATACTACAAGAGAAACAAGCAGACACATCACAGGTTTAGCTTGTAGTATACCAAAATCATTTTGGTAAACTGGTTCAGTAGTAAGGTGGACAGGATAACAGCATGAAACAAACATATATCTATGTACTATGGTCACTGTATTGTCCATATCATTCTAGTTTATGTTCCCTAATCAAGATAGAGACACAGTTCAACTCATATATTTTTAAGACACAACAGCATAGACAGAATATAAGTGTGAGAAACTACACAGCATTGGCAGCACTTGTAATGTGCATCACAAGAGAACATAATTGTTTATACAACTTAAACTGAACTCAACATAGAGCAAGAAGTTAGAACAGCAATCCAGTTAAAGAAATAGATTAAAACATACCTGTTGCACCATTGGAGTTTCAATTGGATCCTTCAAATTCGAAAGTAGTTGGTATGAGTAAATATAGTGATGCAACAACAAAGGAGTATGGACTATAGCTACGGAATCTGACCTGAGAACAGTTGCTCTTCTGCTTTAAACGTGGAGTTTGGGTTAGCTGTGGTGGTCTTCGTGCTTTGGGCACTGCAGTAGCTTTACAAACTGCTCGTGTGGGGGTACTCTGTGGTGGACATGGTGCTTTGTCAACTATAAGTGGGTTACTATCCACTGGGGTTGCGGTTAGATGGGTTGTAGCTGGTTCTCTGCCCAACGGTGTAAGTGTGCAATCTGGAAGAGTCTCGATTATGTGTGGTGGGGCTAGTTTGTGGGCCAGTACAACCATGGTTCTATCTGCATCGACAGGTAGCGCTGTCTTTTGTGAAGAACAGGTTTTTGCTCCCTTAGATACTGCCATCACCCCCTCCAATTCAAATGGCTGATAAACAAGAAAAGAAATTGAATGTACAGACATTGTATGATAGACAGATGTGGTAAATCACATATATGTTATCTAACCAAACAGGACAGCATGACACGATTTCACATATATGATGCCTAACTAAACAGGATAGCATGACACAGTTTCAAGTATATGATGGATAACTTAACAAGATATAATGGCATAATTCAACATATGATGAGTACCTAAACAGGATGACATGACAAAACTATATGATGTCTTTCTAAAATAGGTTGGGATGAAATAATTCACATACATGTTGTCTAAGTATACAGGATGGCATGATATAATTGACATAATTGATTCATATACTAAGCAGCTAGCACTCGCATGTATGATCTCTAAACTAAGCAGATAGAATTCAATATTGTGCATATGATGTCTAAACTAAGCAATGCAAGACACCATATGCATCATATGAGAAATATAAACATTGCAACTTAGAGCATACACCTCAGGTGGGATATAGGACTAGTCATCTGTCTCTGAATCCTCCTCTGAGGAGCTCCCTATAACCATCGAGATATATGCTTCAACAGGTACCATTGCCTGCTCTGAAGACCTTGTTTTCACTCCATATTTTTCCATAACCGGCTCAAATGGCTGATACACATGAAGAGTAGTTCAATATACACAGATCGTCGACAAATGGAATACGTAATAAAAAAAAGATGGCATGAGATAATTCACATATATGATGCCTGGCTCCATGGCGGTGCATAATTCACATATATGATAACAGACTAAAAAACATGGCATTGCATAATTCACATATCTGATATAGAAAGCAAACAGGAGGCATTCACACAAAGAATGTCTAATCTAAGCAGATGGCGTGGCAATGCAAGAGACCATATGCATGATATGAGCAATATGACCCAGCCAAGTTAGAGCATGCACCTTGGGGGGGGGGGAATACGACTGGTCATCTCTCTCTGAATCCTCCTCTGAGGAGCTATCTGTAACCAGCAAGAAATCTGCATCGACAGGTAGCACTGATTGCTCAGAAGACCTTGTTTTCACTCCAGATTTTCCCATGACTGACTCAAATGGCCGATGCACAGGAAGAGTAGATGAATGTATAAACATTGTTGACAAATGGAATACATTACTGAAAAAAATATGGCACGATACAATTCACATATACGATGACTGGCTAAACAGGATGGCATTGCATGATTCACGTATATAATGCCTGGCTAAAGAAGATGGCATTGCATAATTCCCATATACTCCCTCTGTTCCTAAATATTTGTCTTTTTAGAGATTTCAAATGGACTACCGCATATGGATGTATATAGACATATTTTAGAGCGTAGATTCACTCATTTTGTTCCGTATGTAGTCACTTGTTAAAATCTCTAAAAATACAAATATTTAGGAATGGTGGGAGTATGATATAGAAACCAAACAGGTGGCATTCACACAAAGCAAATCTAAACTAAGCTGATGACATATAAGATGTATAATGTAAGCAATGCAAGGCGCCATATGCATGATATGACGAACATCAGCATGCCAGGTTAGAGCAAACACCTCAGGTGGTAAACAGGCATGGTCGGCTCCTTCTGAATCTCCATCTAAACAGTTATCTTCCTCTGGAATACAATCTGGAAATGCAGGAGAGGGGGGGAACTTCGCCCACCATGGAGCAGCGTCTGCATGACATTATATTCGCACGCAATGGTCTTCTATTTTTCTCTACATGTTCAGTACGATTGTGTATAATATCTGACATGCATAATAAAAAAAAGTTAGATTTTGTAAGGCCTAAGGGGTGCATGCAAAAATCAAGAATGATGGTAGCAAACGAGTGGATGGATCCAAAACTAATGATAGCAGGTAGATTATAGCTTCAGTTTGAAAAGATAGACAATGGATCATCTATTGTTTGTTGCCCACCCAACATGAACCACATAGAAGACCCCAAATGAACCAGATAGTAGACAGATACTATTCGTTGCTGGCTCGATATGAGACCCATGGGCAATTCAAAACTCAAGATTGAATGATAAAGTAGCAGGTAATAATAACTAATGTATAACGTAAGCAAACACGAAAGACTGCGACCTCTCTTCCGGAACTGTCTAGTCCTGAGGTTCATCTGCTCAGTTGATGATGGTAATGCAGTTGGCGTGGCTGCCGGCAATGGGGAAGATGATCTGAGGCGGCGAAAGAAAGTCTGCAGGGGGGATCTCTGCTGCAGTGAACGCTTCTGTCGATGGTGCACCTCAGGTGGGGTGGATGACGGCACGACAGGAGCAGGACATAACACACAGAGTTTTATTTGACGCCAATCTTAAAATTAAGTAAATCTGTAAGGGCTCCTTAGAATTGGAGGATTCTATAAACGCAGGGACAGGAAAAACACAGGAATAGGATAGGAATGCACGTGCAAAACAGAGCATTTGGAAACATAGGATTTCAGTCAACCTGGGTGTTTGGCTCACATGAATTGGAAGAACAGAGGAATGGAGAAACAAAGTGATGCAACGAGTGTACAACCTCTTTGGCATACCCTTGTGGACCTCAGCATCATTGGGCTGGACATGGAGGATGGTGATGATGCTGTGATGGACGGTTTCGTCATTGGAGCACCTCCGCTAAGGTGTACGGCGACGAGGCTGAAGCATGACAAGACAGACAACTTTAATCTGAAGTGGGACCCTGATATCATCTGCAATAGATGATGTAAAATACATCACCAGAAAGTGCTAGATGTAAAACGCATCAGCCACGCCACGGCCGCTCCAACAGATGCTGTAAGTACTGTTCACTCTGAACTTACCTGAAGAAAATGAACTTCACAGTCGAAACTGAATTTTACTATCGAAACGGATTGAACTAGTAACAGAGCATTGCAATAGATGTTTAGGGCGTTCGAGCACTAGTAGAGGAGAAGCAGTGATCTAAATCAGCAGACGCTCGAGCAGGGAACGCACCAGCAGAGAGCAAGTCGTGCAGTAGCACCGCGAGCGAGTGCTAAAGCAGCAACTCCTGTAGCTGATGGAGGTCGTGCAGCAGTAGCAGCAGCGCAAGCGAGAGCAAGAGCAGAGCAGTAGCACGAACAAAAGCAAGAGAAGTGCAGCAGCGCGACCGACAGCAAGAACAGAGCTGCAGCGTGAGCGAGAGCCGGAGCAGCTGCAGCTAGTGCCGTTGTGGAAGTCGCCATCGAGGAAGCAACGACATGGGGGAGAGACACCGTGGATGATGTGGCCGGCGACGACACCGTCGATGGAGACGCCATGTCTGCTCGGTCAGTGGCGGATCCAGAATTTGAAGTTACCCGGGGCAAATTTCTAATAGAAATAAAAATTGAAGGCGCAATAGAATCAAATAATAAAATCAAGTATATTAATAGGCCAAGAATACACATTCATACAAGACTATCAACCCAATGAATTTTTCAAACTTGTTTCACTCTTAAGAATTACTAAGTGAAAAATATGTAATGCAAAAGTTTATAAAAAATCTAACTTCCGAGAGTTAGGCCAACGAAACAACAAAATAAAGAATGATAGAACAACAGAGAAGACTAGGGGATAGCCAAGAACCTACTTCTTGTTGCTTCTGTTGGCTGCTGGCCATGGTGAACCCGTCTCCTTGCGTACGATCGGATAGGAGGCTGCGTACAGAAGTTAATGGGCTTATCTAATTTTTTTATTGGGCTTACTTGACTGGCCCATATCTAAATCTTCCCCGACGAATCGTTTCTTTCCCCTTCCTTCGTCAAGCTCGCGCTCCTCTGAAACCTTGGACTGAATCTGCTCGCCTCCCATGGTATCCATCGGCCAAAAGCAGCAGGGGTACCCTAGGTTACCAAAATTTACCCGGGGCGGCCGCCCCTACACGACCCCATGATGGATCCGCCCGTGTGCTTGGTATCGAGCACCGGCAGACCTGTGAGATCGAATAAAAGATAAAATGTAGCGGTGAGTGCAGAACCTCCTTGGTGGCGCCGAGTTGGCCTCGGCTTCATCGGAGGAAATGGTGAGGGTGCTGCGGTTCCGGTGGGGCAGTTCAAGACGGTGTTGTGGGGATTGAGGTGGCGCGATAGACGAGGCAAACATCGGGGCAGCTCCTTGGAGGTGGAGGACGGGTCGGCTGATCCGGCGGGACAACGAGATCGACAACGGATCCTCATACGGTGCGGTGGATGAGGGACGGCGAGCTGTTGCGGTGGACGACGTAGTCGGGGGAGAGTCTCCGGCTGGGCGGCGGTCGGGGGGCCGAGGAGGAGCGTGGGGTTTCGCGGGTTTTTGCGGCCTCGGTGTACGAATGGGGGGGCGAAGGGGGAGGGGGGAGCCAAGCTTAGGGACGCGCTTGTCCGAAATGTAGGGTAAGTTACCAGCGTACCCCACCGGTTTTGACACCACGACATGGAGCTTCATTTCTTGCTGAGGGGTAGAAGGGGGATTTCGCGTGTCTGGGTTGCGGGAGCGATTTCGGATGAGCAGGGAGTCCTCGCGCGCGTCCAAATTTTGGGATAACAAGGCGCGGCGCGGGTTGAAGAAGCGGGAGTTTCAAAGCAGGTGAGACAAAAGATACTCGAGCTTGAAAATTTCGGGATAACAAGGTGCGGATTCTTTGTTCGGCAGAACAAACTTAATGTGTAAAAAAATCATACAAGACACAAGAGAGTCATGTCCCCTTTTACTATATTGCTATAGATGCCATTGAAAAAACTACAAGAAAAATGTAAAAAAAATCGGGAGAACATGATTACCCTGCACAGTACCAAATCGATTCGCACTTCCCTCAACAATAATAAAAAACAAATCAATTCCCACCAAAGAAAGAGTAATGTCCCTTTTTATATGATTACAGATGCCATGATCTCGAATTTCAATTTTTGAATTCACGTTATGTTGAATTCGAATATATCATTAGGTGAGCTCGCGGTTTATAATTGATGTAGTCATACATTTTGATCTTCCATCATATATGAACATTTTACTCCACCATGTGAACATATATATTGTCGTCTACCATATGGACTAAATTTGAATCAATTTTCCTTATTTGAATACGATTGTTGTCAAGTTATACAATAATTTAAATATTATCTTGATAACAAAAAGACATGCATATAGCAGTAATCATATTTCATTATGAACTAAATGTACCATACGCTCTCCAATTCAAATATCTGTATCCATTTTATGTTGAATTCAAATCATAGTACATTATTGGTCTAGGTAGCGAGATGTTCGGGATAATCTAAACCCTGTTTTCATACGTATAATTTTTGGCTGAATTGGGACAAGTTTTGGTATAAGCCTCTTGCAAAACCGGAGATTCTCTCAACAAGCCTCGTGGTTCCGAGAGGGAACGTGTCACCTTTGTGTGCGAAACGATATACGCTCCCTCCCCCTGATTTTATTTGCAGAGGCAACATAGAACTATATGAGTGCCCTGTTAAATTTTGGAATTATTTCGGGTTCAGTTGGCCTTTTTATACATTAATTGAGTTTCTGGATTTTAATGTGCATAATCTAAATATGAATTGCATGCACATGCTCCGGTGCACCAAAGTGGGTTGAAAAATCACATGTGTGTCGTTGGTTGAATTTCTAGGTCCCATGGAAGAAATGAGAATGAAATTCAAACATCTGGGTGTCATGACTCTGCTGAGAACATCAAGAAACTTAGATTTTAAATTCATGTAAATCCAAAACTCGGCTAGAAATCATGAAACTTGGCATGGTGTCATGTCATGGCACTACATGTTGTGGTAAAAAATTGGGCCGATTTGGAAGCTCGTGGTTCTAAGAGGGAACGTGCCACCCCCCCCCGCCTTTGAGTTTCTTAACAAAGGCAACATAGAACTAAATTAGTGCCATGTTAAATTTTGGAATTATTCCGGGTTCGTTTGTCATTTTCTATACATTAATTGAGTTTTTGGTCATTTAATGTGCATAAGTCAAATTTGAACTACAAGCACATGCTCTTGTGCACCAAAGTTGGTTGAAAAATCACATTTGTGTCCTCGGGTGAATTTCTAGGTCCCATGCAAGAAATGAGAATAAAATTAAAACAACTGGGCATCGTGGCTCGGCTGAGAACATTGAGAAACTTTGTTTTAAAATTCTTGTAAATCCAAAACACGTCTGAAAATCATGAAACTTGGCATGGATGTCATGTCAAGGTACTACCATGTTGTGGTAAAAAAAATGGCCGAATAGGAACAGATTTTGGTATAAGCTTCTTGCAAACCGAATCTTCTCTCAAGAAGGCTCGTGGTTCTGAGAGGGAACGTGTCACCTTTAAGTGCGAAACGATATACGTTGTCCCCCTTGAGTTTATTTACAAAGGCAACATAGAACTACATGAGTGCCATGTTAAATTTTGGAATTATTCCGGCTTCGTTTGGCCTTATTTACACATTAATTGAGTTTTTGGTCATTTAATGTGCATAATTCAAATTTGAACTACAAGCACGTGCTCCCGTGCACCAAAGTTGGTTGAAAATCACATTTGTGTCCTCGGGTGAATTTCTACTCCCATGCAAAAAATGAGAATAAGATTCAAATATCTGGGCATCGTGGCTCGGTCAAGAACATTGAGAAACTTGGTTTTAAAATCATGAAACTTGGCATGTTGTCATATCATGGTAGTACCATGCCGTGGTAAAAAAAATTGGCCGAATAGGAAGAAATTTTTGTATAAGCTTCTTGCAAATCAGAGCTTCTCTCAAGAAGGCTCGTGGCTCTAGGAGGGAACGTGTCACCTTTGTGTGCATAATTCAAATTTGAAATACAAGCACAAGTTCCAGTGCACCAAAGTTGGTTGAAAAATCACATGTGTGTCCTCGGGTAAATTTCTAGGTTCCATGCAAGAAATGGGAATGAAATTCAAAATTCTGGGCATCGTGGCTGGGTTGGAAACATTGAGAAACTTAGTTTTTTAATTCCTATAAATCCACAACATGCATGAAAACAATGAAACTTGGCTTTGTGCCATGACATGGCACCAACATGCTGTGGTAAATTTGCAGGTCCGATTTGCGAAGGCGCACACATTAACAATCAACAAAGTCATTTTGGAACAAGCGTTGTCATGTTACAATCGGAAACACAAGTATTATTGAAACCGTGGGCGTTCTACTTACTAGTAACATTTATGTGCCGCCACGCGTCCCCATTTTTTATTAGCTAGGAGGCGCCATGCAGGGTAGCTATTTGAGTACGAGAGGCGTGCGATCAGACCCCTGCGCGTGCTTATCGGGAGGAGAGCCCTTTGACCTCCATCTGCCGTCCACCTCTCTCCCAAGGTCTCTATTAATGGCGATCGAGCCTCTGTTTAATGGCGTGGCTATGTCTCACTCGACTGAGATTTAAGAGAGAAAAAATAAAATCTGACAGCACGGATCTTGATGTAAGATCCTACGGACCTATATAGCATCTACTGCGACTTATAGCAAGACTGATGAATATATAAGGACGATTTTTTTATCAAAGAAGGGCTTGCCCCTTCCGATTTTCATTACTGAAAACCACCACAATTCACAAGAAGTTCAGCACAACTCCAGCCTAACACTAAGGACTAAAAGTACCAGATTGAAATCACAACATCCCAAGAGGCCAACAAAGGCCAAACATCCATGCTAGAACCCAACATTTCACAACCGACGACACAATACACATCCTAAACCGATTATTACATCAAAAGAAACCAGGAAACTGAAGGAAGCCCAGCAGCAACTAGAAGAACAGCAACGCTAGGGTCGCCACAGCAAGAGTTTTATTCATTCCAGCCTCGCAACATTGATCTTCCACAAAAAGATAAGCACGATTAATTGTCTTACATAATTAGAAAGATAATTAAAAAAGCCACAGGCAGCTATGCCCAAAATACACAAGGGCAAAAGAAGAAGGAAGACAAGGATCTGGCTCGCTGATCTCTACTTTCTTGATGCGTTGCTGCAGGCCGCGGGAACTAGTCTCTGCGGCGAGCGATGATGAGCTCTTTCGTGTCCTCAAGACGCTGCTTGAGAACATCCACGGATTCCTCCACTAGCCTTTGGTGCTCGTTGTGGAGCATGTCATTCTCGTCCATAAGTTTCTTGACGATGACGCCGGTCGTCTTCAACAAGGCACTGGTCTCCTCCTGCTGGTCTGCACTTCGGACGATCTTCTCCATCAGCAGGTTGTGCTCGGCCCGGAGCCTCTCATTGCCCTCCCTTAGTTGTCGGATGATGCTGGTAGCCTATTCAAACAAGGCTTTCACGTCGTCCTGCAACCTTGCCAAGCCGGAGATCTGATCCATCTGGCTATGGACGATCGCATGCATGCGCCTGTAATAGTGGGTCGCCTGCCCGCGAGAAATTTTCTCAGGCCGCCGTGGCGTGGCGGGACATCTCTGCTGCATTCATGGCGCGACGTGACATCTCTGCTGCTTCTGCGGCGCGGCCGGACTAGTCTACTGCATCGACAGCGCGGCGGGACCTCCGTGCTGCTTCAGCGGCGCGGCAGGACCTCTGTGTTGCTACTTCCACGCGGCGGGACATCTCGGCTACTCTCGCAGCGAGGCGGGACATCTCTCGTGCTTCCGCTTCCATGCTCGCCTCTCCCTGGTGGCAATCTCTCGACCCAGAACTCATGCTGGCCATGGCAGACGCAAGGGAAGGATGCTGAATAACTTGTTTGTTTTTGTGGATGAGGAGTTGAGGAGGAATGTGCATTCATCTTGGCATACTAGTATTTATAACCGAGTACTAATACGCTCCTAAGTGGGAAACCGTTTAGGTTGTGATCGGTGTGAACAGGTTTGGAATTCAATATACTAGCAGGGTACTAATACGCTCCTAAGTGGGAAACAATTTAGGTTGTGATCGGTGTGAACAGGTTTGCAATTCAATATAGCATGGAGTAATTTGGAATGTGACGAGACGCAAACTCAAAATTTATTGATGGTTCTAGTTTCGAAGTGCGACACTATTCCCGGATGGAGTACTTCTTTTTCTACTCCCTCCTTTCCGGTTTTATAGGGCTTATCTCAAAATTTTAGTTTTTCCATTTTATAAGGCTCAATTTGGTTGTTCCCCAACACATGTTCAGATTCCAAGGTGCATTAAATCATTGCATGCAAGTATTAAGAGAAAATTGACCAATGCATGTACTTTATGCATGCATGCATTGCAACTAAAGCATTGATAAACATAATTTTTGAGAAAAACAAGAGCATTAATTAGGTGATTTTGCAAACTACAAAAAACATTCCACCACTCACCATAAACCGGAAAGGAGGGAGTACTGTTGTGTACATGCAATAACTGGCACCGTCGTATACATATCTTACGGTTAATGGGGCGTTCGACAGGAATAGCCGCGTGGCGAGCTCTAGGCTAGTCCTTTTTTCAAACGCATTAAACCTATCTCTCGAGACTTCTCACACGCACCATCTTGCCACCAACAAAAACTTGTACTCTGAGTTTAGTAGTACGTTATACAGGAAGAGAAGAGGTGCACGCACGCACTCGTCCTCTCACACACGTGTCGTTTTTTCTCGAAAAGGAGGATGATGACCCCCGGCCTCTGCATCTGGGAGTCACACACGCATCTATAACTATGAATTGTAGTGTTCTCAACCATCCGATTGGCTCTATCATGGATGTACCTATATACTAAAACATGTCTAGATACATCTATATTTTGACAAATGGAAGGCATGTTTGTGGAACGGAGGGAGTGCTTGTCATCAAAATGGATAAAAAGGGACGTATCTAGAACTAAAATACGTCTACATACATATCCTTTTATCCATTTTGATGACAAGTAGTACTTCTTACCCAAAGGAACTTTATATCCAACAGACACAAAATATCCGTTCGACTGTTCGAAATTACTGATCTGATGTCGAAGTAATTGCTGCAGCGCCACCAAAACCCACCATTTCTTAAGCTAAAGTAGACCAAGGTAATCCCTATATTAGCATATTACTAAGATAAACAGAAGGCATTGTCGAAACATTAAGGACGTGAGCTTGTGAATCTGAATGTGGAGGGACACAAGCTTAGCCCGGGCCAGTAGCTTGGGCGGAACTGTCAAGAACGTCAGCTCCTGCACATCGACATCGTCGGGATCCTTGCTGCTTGTCACCTCCATTTCCACCTTGACGGCGTCGGTCGTGCCTTTGGGCTCCCCCGGCGGGCCGTTCGCCCACAGCTTGGCCAAGTAGTGCGGCAGTGGGGACGCCCCCGCTCTGATGCAGATGACCGACACGGCGATAGGCGCGCCGATGTCGAGCACGCCGCCGACCAAGAAAAATGCGCGGTGGTCCTCCTCCGCGAACAGCAAGAGTCGTGGCTCCGACAGTGACACTTGCAGCTGGAGCACCTTGCCGTACTGGATCCTGTGCACGGGCATGGGACGCACGGTGCTGATGTGGTGGTAGAGCGCCGGCAGCGGGCCTTTGTAGCCACAGACGGGCATGGGGCATTTGCAGGGTGCGAGCGGACACACGCTCTAGTGATCGGCGAGCTTGTGGTAAGTGACGTAGAGCCCACAGCCTTCATGCAGGCACTCCACCCTCGCCGACGAAAGGAAGAAGTCCACCGCCATGTTCCGCACGTTGAAGCCACCGCCACGCTCGCACTTCTGGCACTGCCGCTGGTTCCCGGGGCGCTCGACGCGGCTGTCCGCGCAGGCCAGGTGCCCTCCCTTGCACTGCAGAAATCAATCCAACAACACATCAATCAAGAAACCTGCACCTTGCTCAATCAGCCAAATGGACGAGGTGTATTGGAACCTCATACACTGGAGGCGTCAAGGGGCGGAGGCACAAGGGGCAGTGGAGCACGGTGAGGTCCATCGAGACCTTAGAGAGCTCCATCGCCATGTCCTATTCATGTTCGGTCTGCATGATCTTGCCCTCCTCGTGCACAACCATCTCTCGACTTGGGCTGGGGTATTACAAAGCTTACCGTCGCATATTTTATACTCCCTCCGTTCCTAAATGTACTCCCTCCGTTCGGAATTACTTGTCTCAGAAATGGATGTATCTAGAACTAAAATACGTCTAGATACATCCATTTTCGCGACAAGTAAGGCTGGCCATAGTGGGAGTAACATAAGTAGTATCATGCACTTGGGACTCGCAAACATTCTTATGTGGCAGGCAATTAAAGAAGAGAGAGATGGTTATAGTAACATAGGTAGATACCGTAACATAATAAATGTGATGCTACTATGTGTCATGCATGGCAATAAATGGGACCATCTATGATACTAATCTATGATAATATGCACTATAGAGGTAGTAACATAGACTAGTAATGTATGCATGTTACTAGTCTAAGTTACTCCCCACTATGACCAGCCTAATTCTAAATGAAGGGAGTAAGTCTTTATAGAGATTTCACTAGGTGGACTACATACGGAGCAAAATAAATGAATCCACACTTAAAATGCATCTATATACATCCGTATGTAATTCATAATGGAATCCCTACAAAGACTTATAATTTAGGAACGGAGGGAGTACTACTTCAAGGTGCATTAAATCAACACATGCAAGTACTATCAAAAGAAGAGTCACGGCATGCATGCATGTGTTGTAATTAATGCATTGGTAAACGCAAATTATTGAAATATATTGAGTGCAGTGCTTTGATGTGTCGCATCAACTCGTACATCAACGAGAAGTTTGATTATCCTCTCCCTCGCGGACTTAACTGCACCTGCCTTTGGCTGTATGACAGGTTGTCCACACACCTGTCGGGCCCACCTGTCATACACGCAAAGACAGGAGCGTCCCTCCCTCGCCCATGAGCGTGGTGGCTCGCAAGACTAGGAGAAGCTTTCGCTACACGCTCTCCCTCTCGCACATGGTGGACATGCAGCAGTTCAGCGGTGTCAGATGGCCAGAAGCGTACTATAGTACTCCTCCAGTGCAGTAGTACACCATCATTGTTCGACTTCCCGAAGAGGCGAAGAGCCAAGCGCAGCCCGGACGCTCGTGTGGCAGTTTTATGTGTAGAGTAGTCTAGATAGCCTATACCGTGCATGTAAGCTTAAAATCGTTGGGGTCGGCTCCATGCTATGTGGCCGTCTCGAAGTTTTTTTTAAAATTAAAATAGTCTTCTGGCCCTACCTATCACCCTCGTGATTGTAGTTTGCGCGCTCATCTGGTCAAGACAGGAATATATATTTTATTTTTTGAAAAGGGGGGACTCCCCAGCCTCTCCATCAGAACGATGCATACGGCCACATATATATTAATTTGTGGTGGGTAAATGTTAGAGGTTGCAGCAAATATATTGTACATTGCGGGTCTTTCAGCCAAGTTTAGAGGCAAGCATGTGGGGCCAGTGCTATGATGTGTCGCGTTAACTCGTAGAATGAGGAGAAGCTTGATTTTACTGCACGCCTTCTCCCTCTCCCATGCGTGCGGTTGCTCGCAAACGAGGACATGTTTTTGCTTAGTAGTAGTACTTCTACAACAAGCTATCCGTCCCGCTCGCGGTGGACGGACATGCAGCAGTGGATTCGACACTGTAGAAGCAGTAGTGGTAACATCATTGTTCGTCTTCTCGAAGAGGCGAAGAGCTAAGCGCAAACCGAACGTTGCAGTTGCGAACATTGGACCACGCATATAGCCAGGCTCTTGCATGAGACAAAATTGCTATGTGAGCCCACTATTGTACTAGTATGTACAACTACTTGCTAGTATAGCCCTGTAAACCAGAAAGGAGTATTTGCCCTTCTAGAGATTTCAACAAGTGACTAGACTGCACCGAGACGAAGTACATATGGAGCAAAATGAGTGAATCTGCACCGTAAATAAATACGTACTAGTTCTATTGTTTTCCTCTCCGAGGTGCACAATATTGAGTATACTGACTAGTCTCTTTTTGACACGCATTTACGTTGTTTTTTTGACACAGTACAGACGCAAGCGCTCATATACACGCGCATACACTCACCCCTATGAACGCACACACGCACGGCACTATCATCTTGAAATTTACGAAGTCACCATAGGCACCTCGTCGTTGACGGGTCCATAGGTGCTTGAATGCCAAGGAGGAAGAGGGTAGTGGTTCCCGAGACATTGAACGGTCAATGATGCATCCTCAATTACATGCAGAGGGAATTAATTGGAGAAGCAGACTAGAGCCAGCATGATGTGAATGCAACAGAGTTTGGACTCTCATATAATAAAGGCGCCCCACCACTCCAATCCATCTACTCCCAAGTCTGTGCACAACACTGCTCAGTCCAATCCAAGACCAAGTGACCAGAAGCCACAAACACCTGTGGAGGCGATGGACACGAGCGGCAGTCGGTTGTGCCAAATCATCCAAGGCGCCGGCCTGCGGCCCCGCACTGCGCAACGTTTCCATACGGTGCTGGCGACCGCAGGCATCGTAGCCCTCGCCAATGCCGGCTTCGCCTCTCGCATGGACGACATGATGGTCAACTCCATCCGCAAGTTCACCGCTGTCAAGAAGCGCGTGGACGACCTTGCTGTACTTCTCCAGCCCGCGCGCCCAAGCTCCTCATTGCCTGCCACCCTCATCGGCCTACATGGTGACGAACTTTTTCAAGCCCTGGTGGCCCTGCAGGTGCCGGAGGTCGCGACGAAGAATGTGCACCTCGAGGCTGTGCTCGCCGCGCAGCGCCTCGCCATGCAAGAAACCATTGACCGGCACATCCATGTCTATGAGGAAATCGTCTACATAGGCCACTACAAGGCAAGCGAGGACAGAAAGACGTTGGCCTTCTTCCATCGGCTAGAATCTTTGGATGCCATTGTTCAGAAGCACGTCGACCTGGCCACGAAAGCCGCTGCTACTTAGGTGCCGTTTGGTGGGCCGGCAACCTGAGTCGAGGAGGTGGACGTAGTCGATGGATGCATCTCTTCTTCTTGCCTCTTGTAACCAGCACTGCATTGCCTCGTGGCCTTAATGTTTTATTAGTATGGTACTCCCTCCGTTCCCAAATATAAGTCTTTCTAAATATTCCAGCAAGTGACTACTACATACCGAGCAAAATGAGTGAATCTACACTCTAAACTATGTCTTCATACATCTGTATGATGTATTCCATTTGAACTATTCCCTCCGTCCGGGTTTATTAGGCCTCTCAGCATCACAAGCATGTCCCTTTTTATAAGGCCTCGTTTTGGAAAGGTGCATGCATGCAACCATTTCATTGGTTGCATTGAAAGTCATTGTTGTTGGTGCCATGTCTGGGAAATTAATACACTTCATGCATGTTTTTTCATTGGCTGCATGCATGTGAGAGAGTGCATTGGGAGTGAAATGGAAGAATTAATGTGCGCAAATTACTATATATCTTGGTCAAGAGAAGTTGTCTTTAGGCCTAATAAACCCGGACGGAGGAAGTAGTATCTAAAAAGGCTTATCTTTATGAACGGAGGGAGTATATGGCATTTTTTATTCTAGTCGTAACGTTTTCACTGTGAGGTGGGGCGCAGTTGAGCAAACCCACCCCACCCACCGGGCGTCGGCCGAGTTTAGAGTTAGAAGAGAGAAACGAGGGAGGAGAGCTAGCTGTAGCACGGACGCTATTGTCAGATGGGACTCGTGTTTATAGAATTGGAGTACTAAGCACTCATGCCTCTGTTTTTTGAGGGAAAAATTAGTCGTATGTCTAGTACCACTAGTTCGGTGCGTGCGACCTATAGCTGTCATCACTTTAGGTCTACTTTTCGAACCGCGGCTCCGCTTCACAGTACATATTTTTTCACGCATTTATCCTCCTATATGTACTCCTAGGCTATTTCCATGTGCTCCCATTCGCCGACATGTGGGACATAGAGCATCTGGGTCGTAGTGCATGCACGACTCGGAGCATATGCCGGGGTACTTTACATTTCAGACCTCATGAATTACATGCAAACCCCCCGCAGAAGAATAAATAAATCAATGAATTACTACATGAAACCGAATTATTTCCATGGAAACCGGAGCACGTTCATTAAATTTTGGACATAACACATTTATAAAAAATGACCGGACCTAAACCAGTCTAAGGGCCTCTTTGATTTTTCTCGAAAAAGGGCCTATTTGATTCGCAGGATACTGAAAACACAGGAATGGGGAAAGTATGATGGCGATGAACCGAGACGAGGAGAACTCTAACTCAGTTAGAGGTTAGAGTTAGATTCTAACCCTGAACTAACTATAAACCAAAGAGGTGTATGGATGGTAGGGTTAGATTGACAATAAATGCTCTATCTCAATCATTTGACTACTTTGGACCCTATTTTTAGTCAGACTAAACTAAGTCCATAGGATCCAAGCACCCTCTTGGTGTGGCCAGCTCTTCTGTGGCCTCCTCCTGCTCACAACTGACATAAATGAACCATCTATACAAATCAAGCATGCAAAACATGATAATTTTTACTTTGTCCATACAAATGAGATATCCCACTTAAACATACAAGTCGTCAATCAAGCTTCACAAAATAAAAAAACACTTCATGAAACAAAGAATGAGCTAACTCATCACGAAAGTCGTTCACGATAGGGAGGGATCCCGGAGCCCCTCACGCACCGAGGGAGGAGCTCGCCATCGTCGCTCTGGAGGAAGGCTCTGTAGAGCCCAAGCCCCGGGAACCCCTCCGACGCTGGCCCTTGTGAGTTGAGGTCGACACCGCATGGGTAGCAGGGCTGCATGCTAATGACCCACAAGTATAGGGGATCTATCGTAGTCCTTTCGATAAGTAAGAGTGTCGAGCCCAATGAGGAGCAGAAGGAAATGATAAGCGGTTTTCAGCAAGGTATTCTCCGCAAGTACTGAAATAAGTGGTAACAGATAGTTTTGTGATAGGATAAATTGTAACGAGCAACAAGTAACAAAAGTAAATAAAGTGCAGCAAGGTGGCCCAATCCTTTTTTTAGCAAAGGACAAGCCTGGAAAAACTCTTATAATAGGAAAAACGCTCCCGAGGACACATGGGAATATCGTCAAGCTAGTTTTCATCAAGCTCATACGATTCGAGTTCGGTACTTTGATAATTTGACCGGTGCTTGGGTGCTGCCCTTACTTGGACAAGCATCCCACTTATGATTAACCTCTATTGCAAGCATCCGCGACTACAACAAAAGTATTAAGGTAAACCTAAGCATAGCATGAAACATATGGATCCAAATCAGCCCCTTACGAAGGAACGCATAAACTAGGGTTTAAGCTTCTGTCACTATAGCAACCCATCATCTACTTATTACTTCCCAATGCCTTCCTCTAGGCCCAAATAATGGTGAAGTCTTATGTAGTCGACGTTCACATAACACCACTAGAGGTTAGACAACATACATCTTATCAAAATATCGAACGAATACCAAATTCACATGACTACTAATAGCAAGATTTCTCCCTCGTCCTCAGGAACAAACGTAACTAGTCACAAAGCATATTCATGTTCATAATCAGAGGGGTAATATTGTGCATAAAGGATCTGAACATATTATCTTCCAGCAAATAAACCAACTAGCATCAACTACAAGGAGTAATCAACACTACTAGCAACCTACTAGCACCAATCCCGGACTTGGAGACAAGAATTGGATACAAGAGATGAACTAGGGTTTGGAGATGAGATGGTGCTGGTGAAGATGTTGATGGAGATTGACCTCTCCCAATGAGAGGAGCGTTGGTGATGACGATGGTGATGATTTCCCCCTCCCGGAGGGAAGTGTCCCCGGCAGAACAGCTCTGTCGGAGCCCTAGATTGGTTCTGCCAAGGTTTCGCCTTGTGGCGGCAGAGTCTCGTCCCGAAAGGTTCTCTTCTATTTTTTCTCATCTAAAGACTTCATATGGGAGAAGATGGGCGTCGGAGAGCCACCAGGGGGCCCACGAGGTAGGGGGCGCGCCACCCACCCTCGTGAGCAGGGTGTGGGCCCCCTGGCCTTCATCTTTGGCGACGATTTTTCTTAATTTATTCTAAGGTATTCCATGGAGTTTCAGGACTTTTGGAGTTGCACAGAATAGTCCTTCAATATTTGCTCCTTTTCCAGCCCAGAATTCCAGCTGCCAGCATTCTCCCTCTTCATGTAAACCTTGTAAAATAAGAGAGAATAGCCATAAGTATTGTGACATAACGTGAAATAACAGCCCATAATGCAATAATTATCGACATAAAAGCATGATGCAAAATGGACGTATCAACTCCCCCAAGCTTAGACGTCGCTTGTCCTCAAGCGAAAAGCCGATAACAATAAATATGTCCTCATGTTTAGAGGTAGAGGCGTCGATAAAAAAACGGACATGAAGGCATCATGATTACTTCATAACAGCAACATATATAGATTTTGTCATATGATTACTTATGTTATAGTAATGATCTTTTCACAAAGCCAAAATATGAATCAGAACCTTTATTGGGCACCAACAATTATAATCTCAGTCATTGAAGTAATTGCAATTTATCATAACATCGGAAAGAGTCTATGTCAGAGCTTCAAAGCAAGTCCAGATACTCAACTATCACTTAGTCCTTCATAATTGCTAACACTCATGAGATACTTGTGGTTACGGAGTTTTAGTCGGACACAGAGAAAGATAGGGGCTTATTTTTGCCCCACAACCTTTTACCTCAAGGGTAATGTCAACAATAATAATTCACGCTCCCCCACATCCAATTAGATATATATATCATGTACTTTCCAACATGCTGAGCTTGCCAAAGGATAAAATGAAAAAGGAAGGGTGAAGATCACCATGACTCTTGCATAGGGTAGAGGATAATAATAAAAGATAGGCCCTTCGCAGAGGGAAGCAGAGGTTGTCATCCGCATTTAGGGTTGATGCACAAAATCTTAATGCAAAAGAACATCACTTTATATTGCCCCTTGCATGTGAACCTTTATTATGCAGTCCGTCGCTTTTATTGTGTCCACAACAAGTTCGTACAAAGCTTATTTCTCTACACTAATAAATCATGCATATTTAGAGAGCAATTTTTATTGCTTGCACCGATGAGAACTTACTTGAAGGATCTTACTCAATCCATAGGTAGATATGGAGGACTCTCATGGCAAAACTGGTTTGAGGTTATTTGGAAGCACAAGTAGTATTTCTACTTAGTGCTAAAGATTGGCTAGCATGAGGGGGAAAGGCAAACTCAACACGGTAGAGGAACCATGACATCATACTTTATCTCAGATGTAAGAGAACATAACTCATTATGTTGTCTTCCTTGTCCAACATCAACTCTTTAGCATGTCATATTTTAATGAGTGCTCCCAATCATAAAAGATGTCAATGATAATATATCTATATGTGAAACTTCTCTTTCCTTATTACTTCCTATTAATTTCAACGATGACCAAAGCTATATTTGCCAACTCCCAACAACTTTAAATCATCATACTCTTTCTATGTGAAGTCATTACTTTCAATAAGATCAATATGAACTCTTGATTCTTTTTATTCTTTTTCTTCTAATCACCCAAGATCATGGCAAAATACTCAAGCCCTTGACTCAACACTAATATTTATTATATAGCTCACGGACTCGATTACAAAGAAGGATCATAAAGCAAAACTCAAAACTAGATCATGCCATGACTTTATTCTACTAAATCAAGATACTACTAATAGGATCGAACTAAGAAAAACGGTAAAGATAGGAGTTGTGATGGTGATACGATACCAGGGCACCTCCCCCAAGCTTGGCAGTTGCCAAGGGGAGTGCCCATACCCATGTGATTATGTCCTCGGAGGTGATGGAGGTGGTGATGATGACGGTGGATAATCACACTTCGAGCGTAAAAGTTCCCCCAACTTGCGGATAATATTCTTGAGCCCGGCAATATGATCCTTCAACAAAATATTCTCCTGTGTAAGATACTTGTTCTGTATGCCGGCTAACTCAATCATCTGGAAGGCTTCAATCTCTGTTGGAGTGAAAAGGTTAGGTAAAGGTTGAGGGATGTCTTCTTCTTTCACCACCGGAGCTTGAACCTCCATAGCCTTCTTGATCCTTTCATCCTTGTTGATCTCTTCTGGTTCCTCTCTTTTCAACTCTATCTTCAATAGCCAGGCATCCTTGTCTTCGTTGTTGGAGGAGGGGCAAGTTATGGTGCTCTAAATCTGCAACAGAAATAGCTCGAAACGAAAACAGAGGAGATTTGCGTGATACGAGAGTCAAAACCTTTGGGAGTATATATAATGAATTTTTACCGACCAAAATACGTATCGTGCAAGGAAACGGAGTCCGGAGGGCACACGAGGTTCTTGCGAGGTAGGGGGGCGCGCCCAGGGGGGTAGGGCGCGCCCTCCACCCTCGTGGAGGCCTCGTGTCCTCCCCGGACTGCTACTTATTTTTCTATTTTTCTAAATATTCCAAAACGGAGAAATATTGCCTTAAAATTTGTTTTGGAGTCGGTTTACTTACCGCACCACATACCTATACCTTTTCGGAGTCTAGAACGTTCTAGAAAGTGTCCCTTATGTATTCCTCCGGGGTTACGGTTTCAATAATATTAGTTTCAACATTTATAGGATTACCTAAGATATAGTGTTTGATTCTTTGACCGTTCACCACCTTCGGATTTGTGCCTGCGAAGTTGTTGATTTTTATGGCACCGGAACGATAGACCTCCTCGATAACATAAGGACCTTCCCATTTGGAGAGAAGTTTTCCTGCAAAAAATCTTAAATGAGAGTTGTATAGCAATACATAATCACCTACATTAAACTCACGCTTTTGTATCCTTTTGTCATGCCACCTTTTAACTTTTTCCTTAAACAACTTGGCATTTTCATAAGCTTGGGTTCTCCATTAATCAAGTGAGCTAATATCAAATAACCTCTTCTCACCGGCAAGTTTGAAATCATAGTTGAGCTCCTTAATAGCCCAGTATGCCTTATGTTCTAGTTCGAGAGGTAAATAACATGCTTTTCCATAAACCATTTTATACGGAGACATACCCATAGGATTTTTATATGCAGTTCTATAGGCCCATAATGCATCATCCAGATTTTTGGACCAATTCTTTCTAGACCTATTGACTGTCTTTTGCAAAATAATTTGAGCTCTCTATTGCTCAATTCTACCTGACCACTAGACTTTGGGTGATATGGAGATGCAATCCTATGATTAAAGTCGTATTTAGCAAGCATCTTACGGAAAGCACCATGAATAGTGTGAACCACCATCAGTCATTAAGTATCTAGGGACTTCAAACCTCGGAAAAATAACTTCCTTAAGCATTTTAATAGAAGTGTTATGATCAGCACTACTAGTTGGAATAGCTTCTACCCACTTAGTAACGTAATCAACAGCAACTAGAATATGAGTGTAACCATTAGAGGTAGGAAAAGGTCCCATATAATCAAAGCCCCAAACATCAAATGGCTCAATAACAAGTGAATAATTCATAGGCATTTCTTGATGTCTACTAATATTACCAATTCTTTGACATTCATCGCAAGACAAAACAAACTTACGGGCATCCTTGAAGAGAGTAGGCCAATAAAACCCGGATTGCAATACCTTATGTGCAGTTCTATCTCCAGCGTGATGTCCTCCATAAGCTTCGGAGTGACACTTGCGTAGGATCTGTTCCTGTTCATGCTCAGGTACACAACGTCTAATAACACCATCTACTCCTTCTTTATAAAGATGTGGGTCATCCCAAAAGTAATGTCGCAATTCATAGAAAAACTTTTTCTTTTGTTGGTATGTGAAGCTAGGCGGTATAAATTTAGCAACAATATAATTAGCATAATCAGCATACCATGGAGTGCTACGAGAAGTACTTATGACATTTAATTGCTCATCAAGAAAGCTATCATCAATAGGTAGTGGGTCATCAAGAACATTCTCTAGCCTAGACAAGTTGTCTGCAACGGGGTTCTCAGCTCCTTTTCTATCAACAATATGTAAATCAAATTCTTGAAGCAAGAGAACCCATCTAATGAGTCTAGGTTTTGCATCATTCTTTTCCATAAGATATTTAATAGCAGCATGATCTGTATGAATAGTTACTATAGAATCAACAATATAGGGTCTGACTTTATCACAAGCAAATACAACCGCTAAAAGTTCCTTTTCGGTAGTAGCATAATTTATTTGAGCATTGTCTAGAGTCTTAGTAGCATAATGGATAACATTCAATTTCTTATCAACTCTTTGCCCTAGAACAGCACCTACAGCATAATCACTAGCATCACACATAATTTCAAAGGGTAAATTCCAATCAGGTGGCTGAACAACAGGTGCAGAGACTAATGCTTTCTTAAGTATTTCAAATGCTTCTACACAATCATCATCAAAGACAAATGGTACATCTTTTTGTAATAAATTAGTCAGAGGCCGAGAGATTTTTGAGAAGTCCTTGATGAACCTCCTATAAAATCCGGCGTGACCAAGGAAACTTCTTATACCTTTGATGTCCTTGGGACATGGCATCTTTTCAATAGCATCAACCTTGGCTTTATCAACTTCAATACCTCTTTCATAAACTTTGTGCCCCAAGACAATACCTTCATTAACCATAAAGTGGCACTTTTCCCAATTCAAGACAAGATTAGTTTCTTCACATCTCTGCAAAACTCGAGCGAGATTGCTCAAGCAATCATTAAAAGAGGAACCATAGACGGAAAAGTCATCCATAAAAACCTCACAAATTTTCTCACAAAAGTCAGAGAATATAGCCATCATGCATCTTTGAAAGGTAGCAGGTGCATTACATAAACCAAAAGGCATACGTCTATAAGCAAAAGTACCAAAATGGCATGTAAAAGTAGTCTTTGATTGGTATTTAGCCGACACAGGTATTTGAGAAAAACCAGAGTAACCATCTAGAAAGCAATAATGTGTATATTTGCATAGTCTTTCTAGCATTCGATCAATAAAAGGTAAGGGGTAATGATATTTCTTAGTAGCCTTATTTAATTTGCGGAAATCAATTACCATCCTATAACCTGTGATGATTCTTTGCGGAATCAATTCATCTTTATCATTAGGGACAACAGTAATACCTCCCTTCTTAGGGAAACAATGGACAAGACTTACCCACTGACTATCAGCAACGGGATAAATTATACCTGCCTCCAGAAGCTTGAGTATTTCTTTTCTTACCACTTCTTTCATTTTAGGATTCAAACATCGTTGAGGATCACAAACTGGTTTGGCATCAGCTTCCAAATTTATTTTATGTTGACATAGAGTGGGACTGATGCCCTTAAGATCAACCAGAGTATATCCAATAGCGGCACGATGCTTCTTCAGAGTTTTCAATAATCTTTCTTCTTCATGCTCTAAAAGGTTAGCGCTAATAATAACAGGATATATTTGCTTTTCATCAAGATAATAATATTTAAGATTATCAGGCAATGGTTTAAGCTCAAACACGGGATCACCCTTAGGTGGAGGAGGATCCCCTAGGATTTCAACAGGCAAATTGTGTTGCAGAATAGGTTCCTGTTTAAAGAATACTTCATCTATTTCCCTTCTTTCATTCATGAACATATCATTTTCATGGTCTAGCAAATAGTGTTCTAAAGGATCACTAGGAGGTACAGCAATAGAAGCAAGACCAATAATTTCATCCTTACTAGGAAATTCTTCCCCACGATGTTGTTTACTAAATTTAGAGAAATTAAACTCATGAACATATCATCCAAGCCAACAGTAACAACATTCTTTTTGCAATCTATCTTAGCATTAACAGTATGCAAGAAAGGTCTACCAAATATAATGGGACAAAAGCTATCTTGTGGAGAACCAAGAACAAGAAAATCAGCGGGATATTTGGTTTACCCACACAAGACTTCAACATCTCTAACAATTCCCATTGGAGATATAGTATCTCTATTGGCAAGTTTAATTGTAACATCAATATCTTCTAACTCAGCAGGTGCAATATCATGCATAATTTCTTTGTATAAGTCAATGGGTATAACACTAGCACTAGCACCCATATCACATAAGCTATGATAACAATGATCTCCTATTTTAACAGAAATAATAGGCACGCCTACCATAGGTCTATGTTTATCTCTATCACAGGGTTTAGCAATCCTAGCAGTTTCACCAGTGAATTGAATAACATGCCCATCAAAATTATCAGACAAGAGATCTTTAACAATAGCAATATTGGGTTCTACTTTGACTTGCTCAGGGGGTGTATAAGTCCTAATATTGCTTTTACGAACAACAGTTGAAGCTTTAGCATGATCCTTCATTCTAATAGGGAAAGGGGGTTTCTCAACATAAGAAGTAGGAACAATAGGATCATTGTAAGTGACAATCTTTTCTTCAACTTTAATAGGTGCAGCTACTTTTACTTCTATGGGAGGATGATATTTAAACCACTTCTCCTTGGGGAGATCAACATAAGTAGCAAAAGATTCACATAAATAAGCTACTATCTCAGAGTCAAGTCCATATTTAGTGCTAAACTTACGGAAAACATCAGTATCCATAAAAGATTTAACACAATCAAACTTAGGTGTCATACCTGACTCCTTACCTTCGTCGAGGTCCCAATCTTCAGAGTTGCATTTAATTCTATCCAATAAATTCCATCCAAATTCAATAGACTTCATCATAAAAGAGCCAGCACAAGAAGTATCGAGCATGGTGCGATTATTATCAGAAAGCCGAGCATAAAAATTCTGGAGAATTGTCAATTTTGAGAGCTCATAATTGGGGCATGAATATAACATTGATTTAAGCCTCCCCCAAGCTTGAGCGATGCTTTCTCCTTCACGAGGCCAAAAATTATATATATAATTGCGATCATGATGAACAAGATGCATAGGGTAATACTTTTGACGAAATTCCAATTTCAATCTTTTATAGTTCCATGATCTCGTATCATCACATAGCCTATACCATGTCAATGCGTCTCCCTCCAAAGATAAAGCGAAAGCCTTCCTCTTAACGGCATCATCGGGTATACCTGCAAGCTTAAATAGTCCACAAATATCATCTACAAAGCGTAGATGCTCGTCAGGATACTTTGTTCCATGTCCTGCAAAAGTGTTAGCTAGCAGTTTTTCTGTCATACCCAAAGGAATCTGAAAAGCAGTTTCGTTTTCAATAGATTCAGTAGGTTCAGTAGGTTGAGGAGCAATTCTTGGCTCAACTGGATGGGGTGAAGATACCCCGAACAAGCCCCTCAAACAATTACTTTCCATGGTAGCAAGTGACAGAAAATTTCAGCACACTAAATAAATTTTTCTTTACCAAATCCCACCTACCAAAGGCACTTCACTCCCCGGCAACGGCGCCAGAAAAGAGTCTTGATGACCCAAAAGTATAGGTGATCTATTGTAGTCCTTTCGATAAGTAAGAGTGTCGAACCCAACGAGGAGCAGAAGGAAATGATAAGCAGTTTTCAGCAAGGTATTCTCTGCAAGTACTGAAATAAGTGGTAACAGATAGTTTCGTGATAGGATAAATTGTAACGAGCAACAAGTAACAAAAGTAAATAAAGTGCAGCAAGGTGGCCCAATCCTTTTTGTAGCAAAGCACAAGCCTGGACAAACTCTTATAATAGGAAAAACGCTCCCGAGGACACATGGGAATATCGTCAAGTTAGTTTTCATCACGCTCATATGATTCGCGTTCGGTACATTGATAATTTGATATGTGGGTGGACCGGTTCTTGGGTACTGCCCTTACTTGGACAAGCATCCCACTTATGATTAACCTCTATTGCAAGCATCCGCAACTACATCAAAAGTATTAAGGTAAACCTAACCATAGCATGAAACATATGGATCCAAATCAGCCCCTTACGAAGCAACACATAAACTAGGGTTTAAGCTTCTGTCACTCTAGCAACCCATCATCTACTTATTACTTCCCAATTCCTTCCTCTAGGCCCAAATAATGGTGAAGTGTTATGTAGTCGACGTTCACATAACACCACTAGAGGTTACACAACATACATCTTATCAAAATATCGAGCGAATACCAAATTCACATGACTACTAATAGCAAGACTTCTCCCTTGTCCTTAGGAACAAACGTAACTACTCACAAAGCATATTCATGTTCATAATCAGAGGGGTAATATTGTGCATAAAGGATCTGAACATATGATCTTCCACCAAATAGACCAACTAGCATCAACTACAAGGAGTAATAAACACTACTAGCAACCTACTAGCACCAATCCCGGACTTGGAGACAAGAATTCGATACAAGAGATGAACTAGGGTTTGGAGATGAGATGGTGTTGGTGAAGATGTTGATGGAGATTTCCCTCTCCCGATGAGAGGAGCGTTGGTGATGACGATGGTGATGATTTCCCCCTCCCGGAGGGAAGTGTCCCCGGTAGAACAGCTCTGTCGGAGCCCTAGATTGGTTTCGTCAAGGTTCCGCCTCGTGGCGGCGGAGTCTCGTCCCGAAAGGTTCTCTTCTATTTTTTCTCATCGAAAGACTTCATATGGGAGAAGATGGGCATCGGAGAGCCACCAGGGGGCCCATGAGGTAGGGGGGCGCGCCCAGGGGGGCGGCGCCCCCCACCCTCGTGAGCAGGGTGTGGGCCCCCTGGCCTTCATCTTTGGCAATGATTTTTCTTTATTTATTCTAAGGTATTCCGTGGAGTTTCAGGACTTTTGGAGTTGCGCAGAATAGTCCTTCAATATTTGCTCCTTTTCCAGCCCAGAATTCCAGCTGCCAGCATTCTCCCTCTTCATGTAAACCTTGTAAAATAAGAGAGAATAGCCATAAGTATTGTGACATAACGTGAAATAACAGCCCATAATGCAATAATTATCGACATAAAAGCATGATGCAAAATGGACGTATCACTTGCCGCCGACTGGGAACTTAATCTTTGGGCCTCTAGAAATAATGCAAGCATGTAACTAAAATACCTAGAAAGGTGAACTGAATCTTTGGGCCTCTAGAAATAATGCAAGCCTGAAACTGAAATACCTAGAAAGGTGAACTGAATCTTTGGTCCTCTAGAAATAATGCAAGCCTGAAACTTAAATACCTAGAAAGGTGAATTGAATCTTTGAGCCTCTAGAAATAATGCAAGCCTAAAACTGAAATACCTAGAAAGGTGAACTGAATCTTTGGGCCTCTAGAAATAATGCAAGCCTGAAACTGAAATACCTAGAAAGGTGAACTGAATCTTTGGGCCTCTAGAAATAATGCAAGCCTGAAACTAAAATACCTAGAAAGGTGAATTGAATCTTTGGGCCTCTAGAAACAATGCAAGCCTGAAATTGAAATACCAAGAAAGGTGAACTGAATCTTTGGGCCTCTACAAATAATGCAAGCCTGAAATTGAAATACCTAGAAAGGTGACCTGAATCTTTGGGCCTCTAGAAAGATTTATTACCTCCTCAAGAAGCATCAAACAATTCCATGCGTGCGCCACAAATCTATAGCAAGTTTGATCAGGATCTACTTTTCCAAATCAGAATTAGCACTAGAGCAAGCAAGATCAATGATATGGCTGTGAGACAGAGAAGGAACGAACAAACTCACCCCTCCCGCGACCTCCCTGGTAGATGCGCCACCGCCGCGCACGACAGAGGGCGAAAAACGACTGGTGAAGGGGGAGCGGGGCGACCTTCGAAGGTCGGAGGGAGAGGGCGGCCGGAGTAGGGCGGTGGAGGCGGAAGGAGAGGGCGGCCGGAGGAGAGAGAGGGCGAGCGGCGCTTGGGCGGGCGGCCCTATGGGGAACAGATTGGAGTCGTGCGAGACGGGGGGAGCGATCTGGTGCGGGCAGGTGAGATTTTTTAGGGGAGCGATCTGGTGGGGGCAGGTGAGATTTTTTTAGTTCTCTTTTAGTGGGCCTGAGGATAACTAACCCAATTAGAACCTCTCCACCGGGCTAGTTTTTTTAGCTGGGTTAGACCAAACTAGCTCAAACTAACCCCTCTTGTTTTGATAATTTGAGGCTATTTCAACCCAAACTAGCTCTAACTCATGGATCCAAACAAAGAGGAGTGTTACTGTACATGCTACAGTGTGGACCGTAGCACATTGTTTTCTACTACTAGTTCACTGGGCTACCGTGGTTCACACTGCTGGTTCACTGGGCTGCCGTGGTTCGCACTCCTCCGACCTGAGTAGTACTCCCTCCGTTCCTAAATATAAGTCTTCATAGATATTTCACTGTGGACCACATACGTATGTATATAGATGCATTTTATGTGTAGATTCACTCATTTTTCTCCATATGTGGTCCATAGTGAAATCTTTCCAAAGACTTATATTTAGGAATGGAGGGAGTAGTATAGTACTAGTATATACCGCATCATTCATTGCTCCTTCTTACTACTCCGACATGTGGGAGAGCCAGCATCCAGGTCGACGTGTCATGCACCAGATTAGAGTGCGGAATGGAAGGGGGGCATCACCCCGGTCGGAGCGCCAGTAATTCATGACTATAGTGAGTGGTCATATCACAAGTCTTTCCAGCAGTAACACGCCGTCAAATCGCACAGCCCCACTCGCTCACCCTCCTCGCCTCTCTGTCAAACCGCCTACCCAAAAACTGTCGCGCGTACTGCCCGGGAAAAGCCCCGCCCTCAACTTTTAACTACGCGAAAATAGTTCGAGCTTGTTCGTTCTATATAAATACAGTACTTACTGTATGTTTATTCACCCGTGGGGTTGTTCAATGAATGGAGGGGCGGGGAGAACAAGTGAATAATACTACCTCTGTCCGGGTTTATTGGTCCCCATTGTATTTCGTGCCAAATTTTGACCATAGATTAAACTAAGAAAATGTTCACGCATGTCACCAAACATTATTTTTTTCAAAACTATGTTCAAATACGAATCCAATGAGATAATTTTTCTTGACATGCATTAATATTTTTTTAGTTAAATCTTTAGTCAAAATTTGGCACAAACTATAAAAGGGACCTATAAACCAGGACGGAGGTAGTACTGTAGTAGTAAGTAGGAGTCGTAGAGTAGTCACCTTAAATAGAGAGTTTCTTTTCTTTAATGCCACGTACACAAATTGAAATGCTTGTTGTGGAGAGAAAAAAGATAATCACTCCACTATATATGGACGTAGGGGCCTGAGCGCTTGCTTTACTAGGGTTGCTCTCTTCATTCTCTCAACCTCTCCAGATATAAACAAGACAGCGGTAGCGACATTTTCTCTCTGCTCACCGCTGGTCACAGATCCGGCCGGATCCCTTCGGCCGGTGTGTGTAGAGGACTAAAAGGTGCATCGTTCACGCAGTCATCGCCGCCAAGGGAGGAAACCCATAGCTGCTGGAGGAGCCCGATCCTTTGCCCGTGTCGTTCTCTCCGACACAGCGCCGGCTCGGGAGGTCCTCCGACCCTTCTTCCTCCCTGCTGTATTGTCCACAGATCCGACCTGCCGCCACCGACATCCCGGCGACCCTCAGGTATAAGTTCTTCGAAAGCGGCCTTGCTCTACTGCCCCAGCTCCCCACGTGTCTGCATGTGCATCTTTTTCTACTCCCATCTGCTCTTCCAAAGCCACCTAAATTTTTAGTATTATTAGAGGTAAAGCTACTTCATGCATTCGAATCTAGGGCTTTGTTCAAACAACAAAGAAAGGGGGGAAAGTTGTAGCATGAATCTAGGACTTGATTCAAAGAGGAAATAATATGGTGAAAGTAGTAGACACCGGATACCCAACCGGTCTCTTGGTTGAAAAGGGAAATAACGGGAAAATGCAGTACAAACTGGATAAGGAACAAATCTATTATTGGTTGAAAAAAGGATAGAAAGTGGCGGCTGGTGGACAAGTCAACAGAGTATGTCTAGGATTAGATTTGCTGCCATCACATAGTAAAAGGTCTCCAGGATTAGATTTGGTGCACTCACATAGTAAAAGGTCTCAGGATTAGATTTGCTGCCCTCACATAGTAAAAGGTCTCAGGATTAGATTTGCTTCCCTCACATAGTAAAAGGTCTCAGGATTAGATTTGCTGCCCTCACATAGTAAAAGGTCTCCAGGATTAGATTTTCTGCCCTCACATAGTAAAAGGTCTCCAGGATTAGGTTTGCTGCCCTCACATAGCGTGAACAAGCTCGGCATCACCACTTTATGCCTCCTTGTAGGTACATTGTGCTGATGCGTCCACTATCGCATGTCCTTATACCAACCTTTTGTTGTTTTTTTCCGGGTAAACCAACCTTTTGCTGTAAGGGCGCATGTAAAATGAAGCGATCACACTGTTACCTTAGGGACATGTCTAACCAGTGTTATTGTTAATCTAATGCCTCCAGTGATAAGATGCAATTAAACTGTGTTACAATTGGCATTCCTGTTGTTTTCCCCAGTATGATAAGTAAGTTGCTCCTTTACGCTACTGAGTGTCCTGGTGTCCCCACGGTCCCATGCCCTTAAACCAACTCTTTAGCTGCTGTTGATTTACCGTGTCTGGTAAACAAGCAATGCCACCATTAAATTAATCCTCTGAGGAATCTCATTGTTGATCGTAATGCTTCTGGTAACATGAAGCATTGCTGATGTTTTAAAATTTCTACTGTCCTTGCGTGATTGCCATGAACATAATTAAGATGCTTCTTTTCATTTTGTATATGTTTCGTATATTCTTATTGACCAGCAACTGTTTACTTTCTATCATTTTGTGCAGATAGGGATATCCATTTCACCTTGTTGCTATTGTGACCTTTTGGTGAACTGCACAAAACACTTTTTTTGGAATGAGTGTCTTGTGCAGTTCAACTAAAATGTCATGTGGGCAACATCTCTCAATATTGGTGGAACTGCACAAAATGGTTCAACTAAAGCGAAATCATGCTCTCATGTCTCCTTGTTTGTGCTATGCAAACATATTGTGCAAATAGGAATACTCTACTACAGGTGTTGTGACGGTCAAGAGCATTCGCCAAGTTCTTCGATTGTATGACATGGCTAGCCAAGATGGATTTAATCCAGATATTCACTTTATCAAAAGGCTCCAATGGGTTGGTTCTGAATCTTGCAAACTGGGAATCAGTGAGATGTGTAGGCATCTTTGTTGTACTTATTATTTGAATCTTATTTGTTGGTTCTGAATCTTGCAAGCTGGGAATCAATGAGACGTGTAGGCATATTTGTTGTACTTATTATTTGGATCTTATTTGTTGGTTCTGAATTTTGCAAGCTGGGAATCAATGAGATGTGTAGGCATCTTTGTTGTACTTATTATTTGGATCTTATTTGTTGGTTCTGAATCTTGCAAGCTGGGAAACATGGCATGATGATGCAGAGGACAACAACCATAACAAACAGTTCAAACTTGGTAGTATTATCTTTGTGAAAGTGCGACAAATGTGTTGATCGTGTGCGTCCTGAGAATAATAATTCTAATTGTTGTGCATGTTGATCCCGTGGCACTGATAGAACGAGCCAATGCATTGCTTGTTTTAAGTATAAATTTCTATTAAAGCTAATTAAATTTAAGTAAAGTGACCACTAACTCCTGTTATTACAGTACCCATATAGACCCGCTCGTGAACCGACGTGTGGCCGGAGTAGGTTTCTTAATGGAGGCGTTTGAATGCGCCGAGGGTGCATCTTCTGCCAGGCGTGCAGTAGACGAGGGAGGGGTAGTAAATGTTGTCGCATGTACACACTCACCTTACTATTGAATCCAGTTCCCCAAGAGCTGAAAAATGAACTGCTGTCGCCTCCTACACACTCGTTCACTCAAAGAGACTCCAATGGAGATCCAAGGGGTGAGCCTGCTGGATATGGACTTCAGCAAGGAGTTAGTTCGCCGTTCAGTCCTATGGCTTCACCAAGTTGAATGTGATGTACACCAATGATACGGACTCGGTGAAGCTCTGCCTCGCCTCAGTCCTATGGCTGCACCAGGTTCTGGAGCATTCACCCGTCCCATTGGCAACGCCGACTGCACCTTCGCTATGGTTGAGAGAAGGAAGAACGCGACGATTCGGCCATCTGGTGCAACAAGCTTGTCGACATCCAGAAGCAATACAAGATCATCAGCAACGGGCAGGAGAGGGACTCCGTGGTTGACCTCGCTGAGACCATCATCGACCCCTGATACGCCAACATGAAAGAAGACGACCTGAACATGTGGGAGGTACCTCTGAATCTAGCCTACATAGCCTACGCGGCCAAGGACGCATATGCATGCTATGACATGTACATCCAGATCTTGGACATGAGGGTGTGTCTGCTTCCCATAACCGACGAGTACACGGACAGCCGCAGCGTCATGATCAAGCGTGCCAGGAAGGTCTAGATGTTGTACTTTATCTGTTTATAAGCACCTTTATCATCTGAGTGTTTCATGCATTAGCCTATGTGTCGTAATTATCTGTTTTGTCCAAAATATTTCTTTTAAGAACCCATTAACCTGATTGTTTTTTTAGTGGCTGTTTGCTTATGTATGTAAACTAGTTCACTTGTCCGTAAAAAAACTAGTTCACTCGGCTGTCGTGCTTTGAATCTCCTTCCTCCCAACATATTCCTCTCCTCAGGTGGACCCAGCAGGTCTCTGAATTTTCTCCCAGTTTCTTTTTCGATGTAAACTGAGTTTTCTCCCAGTACTTTCCCCTAGAACCAACTCAACTGTCCCACGTCTAGCCTAAAAAATAATAATACCCCACGTACTATTAACTCATCAAATTAAAATGATATTTTATTTTGTAAGTTGAAATTTCTTACAAAATAATAATAATAATTCTTTATATATAACTTGCCAAGTTAACTCCTAGTGATTGCGTACATAAGCTTGCAAAGATTTTACTGACGTGCAATCATGTGTTTATGTTTTTATAACATTTCTCCGTCTAGCCCAACATGATATTTTCACCCAGCCCAGCAAGTCCGCGGATTTCGAGAAAAATGCAAATGGGATTTAAACAGGCTGCATAGATGCTACATCATTGTTTCACCCAACCCACCAAATGGACTAAAAAAACAAATGGACTGGCTGACATGTGGGCCAGTAGGTCGAAGCCTAAGAAGGCGTTGGATTTACATCCAACGGCCGACATTCTTCTTAAATCTCTCGTCTTCTTCCCCCAGCGCTGCCGGAACCGCCTGCTCCAGCCTTCGGCGTCCAGCGGCGTTGTTTTGCGCTCCTCAGCGAAATGCTACCCTGCCGACAGCCAGGCCATCCCTCCACTCTGCACCTCCTGTTATTCTCTACTGAGTGTAGGCCCACCCCGCACCCGAACCAGTCAAGTTTCCCACTCCTCTCCGTCTGCGACTCCACTGCCGCGTCTTCCCCATCTCCGGGTCATTCCAGTCTGGGGCATTGCCGTCGTCCACCGCCTCGGTGCGCTCGGCGCAGCGTGGTGAACATACGAGAGTCATCGGAAGAGGATTGTACGTGGAGAGCCTGACGGCTGGGACCCACGAGGTCCATGGTCGCACGCAAGGAAAGTTCCTCCTTATTACGCACTGTGCATGCACTATACGTGGGAAGGGCTTCTGTATTTCATGAAAAAAACGTCCCCCCCCTGACAGGTCGGACTCACCAGCTATATCTTCGCACACAAGGAAGTGCCTCCTTATTATGCACCAAAAAATGAATACCCCCTGCTAGCTGGGACCCACCATAGTGGGTGGCTGACTTGTGGGCCTACTAAGTTGACGAGGATGGAGGGCTTTGTCAACTTAGTCAATATGAACGATTCTAGCTCCAGTGACCGTACGATGTCCATCCAACGGCCATAGTGCTTCTTCAACCTCTGGTCTTCTTGCTTCAGCCGCCCAAAGCAGCGCCGGTCGTGCCGTGTGCTCCTGCCTCTCGTGGCCGGCTGTGATGCCGCGGAGGCCTCACCGCCCCCTACTACTCCCACCGCTGGCCCAGGGTATCCCTCTACTCACCCACACCCCCTGTTATTCTGCGGCGACAGCAGCCTCACGCCGCAGCCGAACCAGTGAACCCTCGTACTTCCCTCCATGTGGGCATCCACTACCGCATCTTCCCCGCTCCGCATCGTCCCCTTCCTAGGCCTCGTCGTCGTCCACCGCCTTGGTGCTCTCGGCGCGGTGTGGTCAATGTGGTCAACGACCGACTTCCATCGGAAGATTACTGTACGTGGAGAGGCTGACAACTGGGTCCAAGGCCACAGCCCAGTTTTTTGTGATTTGCCAAGTAAGTCGCTTTGTCAGGCCTGTTGGGCTGCAAATCTTTCAAGATGAGGAGAGATTCATTCGGCTGGCCGAGAAAATGGCCTATCAGTAATGAGAAATGGGCTGTACATTTTTAAAACACATCAAACCGGGAATTAGTTTCAAATATCTTTTTTTTCATTTCGAGATTTTAAATTACATTAATTTTTATGCGTGGAGAATTTGTTGGATTTTATATTGATATACATTTGTTTTAAAAATCAGTTTGATTGTGAGTCAAAATTTCGGGATTAAAAATAGTTCGGACCGCATCGAAAAATGCAAAATTTCGTATAATTTTTTAACCGTGGCCACAATATGGGCTGTAATGCTAACAAAAAGAATATGGGCTCCAAAAAAACGTTAAGAATTAGCAAATGGGCTGTAAATTATTAGAAATAATGGCAGATGCGCTGTATGCTGTTTTCCACAGATTTGAGACTGTTGGATGGCCATCCAACGGCTGTTGTGCTTCTTCAATATCTGCTCTTCCTGCTCCAGCCGCTCAAACAAGCGCCGATGGGACTGCCTGCTCCCTCCTCCCCACAGCCAGCTGTGCTGCCGCGCAGGCCTCACCACCCCACCATACTCCCATCGGTGGCCTAGCCATCCCTCTACTCACCCACACCTACTGTTATTCTCCAGCGACGGCAGACGAACCAGTAAACCCTCGTTCAGTCGTACTCCCCTCCGCGTGGAAACAACTACTGAGTCATCCTGCCTCCGTGTCGTTCCCTTCCTAAGCCTCGCCGTCGTCCACCGCCCTCGTGCTCTCGGCGCGGCCTGGTCAACATGGTCAACGACCGACATGCATCTGAAGTGGACTGTATGTGGAGAGGCTGACAGCTGGGTCCAGGGCCGCACGCAAGGAAATGCCTCCTTATTATGCGCAAAATAATGATTCCTCCACCTGACATCGGGGACCCACCGAAAGGGCCTCAGTATTTCGTGACAAAAACGTTACCGCCCTGACAGCTCGGACCCACCAGCTATATCTTCGCACGCAAGGAAGTGCCTCCTTATTATGCACAAAAAAAATGAATACTCCCCCTGTTAGCTGGGACCCAGTATAGTGGCAGGCTGACTTGTGGGCCTACTAAGTTGACGGGGACGGAGGGCTTTGTCAACTTAGTCAATATGCATGATTCTAGCTCCAGTGACCATATGATGTCCATCCAACGGCCGTAGTGCTTCTTCAACCTCTGGTCTTCTTGCTCCAGCCGCCCAAACCAGCGCCGGTCGTGCCTCCTGCTCCTACCTCCTGTGGCCGGCTGCGATGCGGCAGAGGCCTCACCACCCCCTACTACTCCCACCGCTGGCCAGGCCATCTCGGTGCGGCGTGGTCAACGTGGTCAAGGAATAGCTTCCATCGGACGTGGACTGTATGTGGCGAGGCTGACAGCTAGGTCCACGGCCGCAGCAAGGAAGTGCCTCCTTATTACGTGCAAAATAATTATTCCTCCACCTGATAGCGAGGACCCACCGGACGGGCCACCGTATTTCGCAAAAAAAAACATTTCCCCCTGACTGCTGGGACCCACCAGCTACACCTTCGCACGCAAGGAAGTGCGTCCAGGCAAAAAAAACAAAAAACAAAACGATTCGCCCCCCTGACTGCTGGGACCCACCAGCTACATCTTCACAGGCAAGGAAGTGCTTGACAGTCGGGACCCACCTGGTTGAAGCGTACGTAGTGTTGTCATCCTGGTTGCGAACGTGTACGTACATACTCGTCAATGTAGAGGCGCGCATGTGTCGTAGTAGAGGCGCGGACGTAGCATGTACACGTACGTACAGCGGCCAGGGTGCAAGAAAGAAAATATGGCCACATATGTACATATGCGGGGTCTTGAACGCCTACTGTGCATACGTACATGGCTGGGTCGGAACGGAGAAACAGGGTCGTCTTCGTGTTCATGGGGAGGCAACGGAATGCGTCGTGTTCATCGGGAGGCAATGGAACACGTGGGAGCCAACCGGCTTGGACGGAACAGGCGATGTAAACGAGGCCTGGCGTACCGCACAACGGAGGAAACGGACCTCCTACGTTCGGAACGGGGTCCTGTTGATCGGGAGGGGTGTCGCGTACCACAAAATGGAGGAAACGGACCTCCTACGGTCGAAACGGGGGTCCTGTTGACCGGGAGGGGTGTGGCGTACCGCAAAACGGACGAAACGGACCTCCTACGGTCGAAACGGGGGTCTTGTTGATCGGGAGGGGTGTGGCGTACCGCAAAACG
>NC_041393.1:398547851-398605202 GCF_002162155.2 Triticum dicoccoides | reverse complement strand
ATCGGGAGGGGTGTGGCGTACCGCCAAACGGGACTCCACGGGATACTATTCATCTCCATCATCGACCTCCTCCAGCCTCCACGGGCTACCGTCGACCTCCTCCAGCCTCCACAGGCTCCTGTTCATCCAGCCTCCACCGCGCGCTACTCCACCGGCTACTGTTCAACCACCCCTCCACCATCTACTATTCATCTAGCCCTCCACACCACGGGGTCCTGTTCAACCACCCCTCCACGGCCACCCCTCCACCGTCTACTGTTCATCCAGCCCTCCACACCACGGGGTCCTATTCAACCACCCCTCCACGGCAACCTCTCCACCATCTACTGTTCATCCAGCCCTCCACACCACGGTGTCTTGTTCATCCAGAGGCAATGCCACCTCACACTGTTCATCCAAACCCCCCCACAACACTCACTGTTCATCCAATCGATCGGCTTCAGTTAGCAGCAGTAGTGAAGGTATCGCTCCATCGGGTTCAGTTAACAGCCATCGATCGATCACTCGGGTTCAGTAACGCGTAGCCTGCAGTGCAATCGCTCGGGTTCAGTTAGAGCCCAACGCCTCGCTCGGGTTCAGTTAGAGCCAACGCCTCGCACACACGTGCGTACCTGTACGAGAGAAACGCGCATCGCTATCCCACCGTAACCGGCAACTCCCCAAAATTTTCCTCCCCCTCGTTTCTACCATGGTTTTTTCTGTCATGGACGGCCCAAAGAATGTCATGCAGCTACGTCTCCGGCACGCCCAGGACGAAAAGCCCATTTTCTGTCAATATTTTTTGTCATAGAAGTAGGAGCCCACCACATCTATGATGATACCGGGTTTTGTCACAATTATCATCATAGAAGTGTCATATGTATGAGAGAGATAAAATTCGTTCGGCCCAAAATGTCACGGATGTGTCTTTTTTTGTAGTGAATAGTAGCATAAGTATTTCCCTCAGTTTTTGAGAATCAAGGTATCAATCCAGTAGGGGGCTCCTCAAAAGTCCCACGCACCTATACAAACAAACAAAGAACTCGCAACCAACGCAATAAAGGGGTTGTCAATCCCTTCACGGCCACTTGCAAAAGTGAGATCTAATAGAGATAGTATGATAAGATAAATATATTTTGGCTATTTTATAATATAGATGCAAAAAGTAAAGATGCAAATAAAAGTAGATTGGAAGCAAATACGATAAGAGATAGACCCGGGGGCCACAGGTTTCACTAGAGGCTTCTCTCAAGATAGCATAAGTATTACGGTGGGTGAACAAATTACTGTCGAGCAATTGATAGAAAAGAAAATAATTATGATATTATCTAGGCATGATCATGTATATAGGCATCACGTTCGCAACAAGTAGACCGACTCCTACCTGCATCTACTACTATTACTCCACACATCGACCGACTCCTGCTTGCATCTAGAGTATTAAGTTCATAAGAACAGAGTAACGCCTTAAGCAAGATGACATGATATAGAGGGATAAACTCATGCAATATGATATAAACCCCATCTTTTTATCCTTGATGGCAACAATACAATACGTGCCTTGCTGCCCCTGCTATCACTGGGAAAGGACAACGCAAGATTGAACCCAAAGCTAAGCAGTTCTCCCATGGCAAGAAAGATCAATCTAGTAGGCTAAACCAAACTGATAATTCGAAGAGACTTGCAAAGATAACTCAATCATACATAAAAGAATTCAAAGGAGATTCAAATATTTCTCATAGATAAACTTGATCATAAACCCACAATTCATCGGATCTCGACAAACACACCGCAAAAAGAGTTTACATCGAATAGATCTCCACAAGTGAGGGAGAGAACATTGTATTGAGATCCAAAAAGAGAGAAGAAGACATCTAGCTAATAACTATGGACCCGAAGGTCTGTGGTAAACTACTCACAACTCATCGAAGGGGCTATGATGTTGATGTAGAAGCCCTCCGTGGTCGATTCCCCCTCCGGCGGAGCGCCGGCTGTCGGTGTCAAAACCGGCGGATCTCGGGTAGGGGGTCCCGAACTGTGCGTCTAGGCGGATGGTAACAGGAGACAAGGGACATGATGTTTTACCCAGGTTCGGGCCCTCTTGATGGAGGTAAAACCCTACGTCTTGCTTGATTAATATTGATGATGTGTGTTACAAGAGTGGATCTACCACGAGATCAAGGAGGCTAAACCCTAGAAGCTAGCCTATGGTATGATTGTTGTTCGTCCTATAGACTAAAGCCATCCGGTTTATATAGACACCGGAGAGGGCTAGGGTTACACAGAGTCGGTTAGAATGGAAGGAGATCTACATATCCGTATCGCCAAGCTTGCCTTCCACGCCAAGGAAAGTCCCATCCAGACACGGGACGAAGTCTTCAATCTTGTATCTTCATAGTCTTGGAGTCCGGCCGATGATGATAGTTCGGCTATCCGGACACCCCCTAGTCCGGAACTCCCTCGGTAGCCCCTGAACCTGGCTTCAATGACGACGAGTCCGGCGCGCATGTTGTCTTCGGCATTGCAAGGCGGGTTCTTCCTCTGAATAATCTATAGAAGATTGTGAACACCAGGATAGTGTCCGGCTCTGCAAAAATAAATTCCACGCACCACCGTAGAGAGAATAATATTACACAAGTTCAATCTGCTGATGTATTTTGCGGCGTGACATCACATCACTACCAAGCCTTTACTAGAATCATTTTTATTGTACACCTCAACGCGTTTAGCGAAGCGGTTTCCTTGGCACGTCTTGTCGAAGCAGAGATCGTGTTCCCCTTATTCTGGGATTCCCAGCAATACGGACGTGGGTAACCCAACCGCACCATTGATTGCGGGGCTTGGGGGATAAGCGAGTTTTATCAGGCCGGTGGGGACACATGTTTGTGTCCGCCCATGTAAGGGGATAAAGATCCAACCCTTTTACCTGCGCCTTCTTCCTCCTTGGCTTATCCAACTCCGCGAACTCGAGCTCCAGCGCCCAAGTCCGCACTTCTCACCTCAACCTTCTCCAACTATGTCCGGAGCGGGAGGTAAGTGGATGGCCTCCTCCGTCATGGAGGGGCAGATCCAGAGGCTGCGCAACGCCGGATATTTGTCCAGCAACATCGCGCACCGGCTCTCCGACGAGGGAGAGCTCATCCCCACCCCAGGCCCCATGAGAGGGTAGTATTTCTTCCCCATTTCCTCCGCGGACTGGGCTTCCCACTTCATCCCTTTGTCCGGGGGCTCATGTTCTACTATGGCCTGGATTTCCATGATCTGGCCCCGAATTTCATCCTCAACATCTCGGCGTGTATCGTCGTGTGCGAGGCCTTCCTCTGCATCCAGCCCCACTTTGGTTTGTGGCTCAAGACCTTCAGCGTCAAGCCGAAGGTTGTCAAGGGCAGCCAAGCGGAGTGCGGAGGTGCCATGGTGGGCAGGATGTCCCACGTTACTTGGCTGGAGGGCACTTTCGTGGAAACCATTAAGGGGTGGCAATCAGGGTGGTTCTACATCACCGAGCCGCGTGACCCTGAATGGGAAGCGGCCCCTGAATTCAGATCCGGCATCCCTACACGGCTCACCTCCTGGAAAGAGAGTGGCCAAATCTGGGGTGATTCGGAGGAGCTGACCGGACTCCAAGCCTGTATCCAAAAGCTAGTGGACAAGAAGCTCAAGCTTGTCAACATAGTCCAGGTCATGCTCATCCACCGGATTCTCCCGTGCCAACGACGGGGTTGCAACATGTGGGAGTTCGATCCGGTGCAGCACCAGACTCTGAGCGGGCTCTTCGACACTACGTACGATGATGTTTGGAAGGTGCTGTTCAAGGGCGCCGATGCTCCCGCATCTGCTATCGAAGATCGCGGATTCAGCTCGCAGCGTCCGGCTGACGAGGTAAGTGATTTTGTCCTTTACAGAATGCTCGTTTTCCATAGTTTGATTCTATGCGGGATCTAAACTCCCTTTACCTTTGACAAGACTGGCTGGCGAAGGCCGAACAGACTATCTGTCTGGCCCCATTGCCAGAGGACCCAGCGGACGCCCGCCTAATGGGACTGCTGGCTCTGGCACCTCACGTGGTGCCGGAGAAGAAGGTCAAGAAGAAGGCCACGGGTACTCGAAAGAGTTCCCGTTTTCAGGTGTTATCGGATGATGACTCCGAGGCCGACTCCTCCCACCAAGGCGAGGAGGAGAAGAAGAAAGCCTCTCCCCCAGCGGGGGGAGGGAAGAAAAGGAAGGCTTCCCCTACGGGGGAGGCCGAAGGGTCCAAGAAGGGAAAAACTCTTTCCCCGAACTGCTCTGCCAACGCCAGTGACGACGACAAGGACTGACCTCCAAGGGCCAAGCCCCAGGCGAGATCGTAAGTATCCGGACTCCTGAATAACTTCATGGTTTTTCTTTTCGCCACATAATGTATTTCTAATGCCGCATACAACCCTGCAGTCCGCCCAAGGATGATCTTCCCGCTTCATCGAGCGGGTCCTTAGGTGTGTCAGATATGGATTCTCTTCCGACTGCCTCCACCCCCCGTGATGCGGACGATGCCGAGGTGGGATCCCGGGAAGGTACCCACCCGGAGGAGGAGGCCCCGGAGGTGTCGCAGGACAACCTCCCGGACATTGCACCGGACTCGGCCCCAGAACCCATAGTGGCTCCGAAGTCCGGCGGGCGACCGCTTCGTAAGAAGGGCAAGACCGTGACGCCGGCAGCCTCCGTCCAACCGGAGGCGCCGGATAACTTGCTGGAGGCGCTCAATGGCGCCTCCATTGAAGAGGAACACCGCACTGTTATGCGTGCGGTGATTCAGAAGGTTCAGCTCGCCAAGAGCGGGCTGACCGAAGCCTGCAGCAGCCTTCTAACAGGCTTTGAGGTAAGAATTTCGATATATATAAAATGGTACCGCATAGACAATAGCCCCTGATGCTCGGTTCGGTGTTCGGAAAGAAAAGCGGGACTAGGCATCTTAAAAAGATATACACAGGAGTCATAAAAAATATGTCAATATGGGGTTGCAGGCTGTGCTGCTGACCTCCGCCGCACTGACTGCGGAGGTCAATACTTTGAAGGAAAGCCTCGAGTGGTCCGAGAACGAGCTCGGCCGTGCCAAAAAGCAGCTCGACGGCAAGGAAGGTGAGTAACACGTTATTAAAATTGTACTTACAGAAAAGGATTTTGGTTGCAAGAAGAATGACAAGGATAACGTGGGTATTGTAGGGGCCACTAGCGAGGTGGCGACCCTGAAGGAGGCGGTGTCCGTGGCCGAACGTAATGCGGCCGCGGAAAGCTCCGAGCGAGAGAAGCAGGAGGCACGGGTGGCGGAGGTACAGCAAGAGCTCCAGGCTCTCATGGAAAAACATGAGAGTTTGGAGTGTGACTCGGAGACTCGAGAGTCCGAGCTTGCGACGGCTCTTGAGAGTGCCAAAGCCGCTAAGGCCGAAGCCTATAAGGCCCTCCGAGAAATCGAGGAATTGAAGAAAATAGCGGCGGGTAAGGCATTTTTCATGCAAAGTAAGCATGTGAGTGTTAATTACCTGTTACTTACCCGAATTCGGAGCTCTCCAGGAACATTCGCAGATCTTCCTCGCAGCGTATCTGATGCTGCCGCATTCTATCGGGTCGAGGAGGGGAGCTTGACAGAGAAGGTCTTCTGGTCTCAGTATGCTGAGGCCGGACATCCGGTGCCCCTTAGCGACCAGCTGAAGCAGCTGGTCGAGCTCCACAAGGTGGCCGAACAGGCCATCAAGGGCCTCATAGTTCAGCTGTGGCCTAAGGAGGACATGCCTGGGAGCTACTTCGGCCTGGTGCAGCGGCTGGTGGATGCGCGCCCGTGGGATGAAGTCATCAAGCACTCCGCTTGTATTGAGGGTGCCCGTTGGGCCCTTGCCCGCGCAAAGGTGCACTGGGGCAAGATGGATGCCCAGAAGCTTGTGACGGACCCGCCACCGTAGGGCAAGGAGCACCGCATGCCCGAGATGTATTATAAGAGTGTCCTGAAGGGTGCCCGCACTATTGCGGGTGAGTGCTCCAAAGATGTAATATTTGAGTAGACTCGCATTTTGTTATCCTGTGCGTTGAAAACTTAGTTCATATGCGCTAAGCAACGCTTGTTAATTTAAAATATTACCTTCTGTGCGCCTGTTTATCAATTCTGAGAGATGGCAAGTCATCGGCTTCAGCCCCCATGCCACGAGTGCTGGGGTGTTCGGGATAAACTTGAGCACTCTTGTTCCCATTTTTGGGTCCATCTAGGGAGGCGCTCAACACAGCGAACAAGGCAACCGGACTTATAATGCTTGAACACTCTCACTTAGCCATAGAATTCTATAATTTTAAATTTCGGCGAAGCCCCTAGTCTTCGGAAGGCCGAATTTGGGGCGCTATCCACGCCTGGGCCAGACAAAAACCGGCTCCTCGCTCTAAGCGGCATAAGTCTTTAGGGACTCACAAAAAACATCTTGAACAGCGACCAGCTCTCGCCTCATCATGATGGTCAGTTTTAGCTTTCTCCACTGAGGCGTTAACCTAGCTCAACTGGGGCGCAATCGCAGTGGTTCTCCTAGTGCTACCTTAGCCGATACAATGGAACGTAAGGTACCAAAACATGGGAGCCGGGCAAACCCAACTATTGACCCAAGACATGATTCGGAGCCGATGCATATAATGCTATAAGTTCGGGGTGCCGCACTTGTGAAAGTGTTCGGACTTATCACACCATGATGCGGGAAACATAAGCCCCTGGTGTATTTAGCCGTACCAAAACGTACGGATGTGACATGTCACAAATGAACATATGTGTAAAAGAGAAACGCAATTGGAAACAAAAAGGTGTTGCATTACTTATTCAAGAAAAACTGCTATAAGTGCAAAACGATACAAATGGTGCGAGAAGCAAGGGATGGGACTATTAAACATGTCCCCCTCCAGGGGCAGGCTGTGGAATGGTGCATAAAACAGATTTAATGCTCGTAATGGAGACCACCTGGATATTCGTTGTAGCCTTTCTTCTTCCCTGGCTATTGCATCGTGAGTTCGGCAGGTCTACCGCCGGATAGGGCCTCTGACGAACGGAGTCCTGTGGGTAAAAATAAAAAGGAAAAAGAAAAAAAAGAACGACACACTTGAGAGCCCCTGGTGTGGTTGAGACGCAGTCTGGGCCTATCTGGTCGCGCCCCTCTCCCCATGCCCATGGTATCTTCAGAGTGTAATGGTGTACACGAAGGACATGTCTTGACATTTTACAGGGGCTGGGGTTGGGGCTGCACTGCTACACGTGCTCGGAACGTGCCAGGTGGTCTTATTGTAGGTTACTCCGGGCATGTTTAGCTGTGTCCGGCCGCTTAACGGCCGGACTCGAGAATTGCCTTAAGAGGCTGCATTGTACTTCTGCCGCGAGAGCTGCTGTATGTTCCTCCGTGCGAAGAGAACGTTCAGTGTTTCCGTTGACCGTGATGACTCCTCGAGGGCCTGGCATCTTGAGCTTGAGGTATGCGTAGTGCGGCACCGCATTGAACTTTGCAACCGCGGTACGTCCGAGCAGGGCATGATAGCCGCTGCGGAACGGAACTATGTCGAAGATTAACTCCTCGCTTCGGAAGTTATCCGGGGATCCGAAGACCACTTCCAGTGTAACTGAGCCCGTACAATTGGCTTCTACACCTAGTATGACGCCTCTAAAGGTCGTCTTGGTAGGTTTAATCCTTGAGGGGTCTATGCCCATTTTGCGCACTGTATCCTGATAAAGCAGGTTCAGGCTGCTGCCGCCGTCCATCATGACTCTGGTGAGGTGAAATCCATCAACGATTGGGTCTAAGACCAATGCGTTGAATCCGCCATGGCGGATGCTGGTGGGGTGGTCCCTTCGGTCAAAAGTGATCGGGCAGGAGGACCATGGATTGAACTTCGGGGCAACTGGCTCCATCGCGTATACATCCCTGAGTGCATGCTTTCGCTCCATTTTGGGTATGTGCGTTGCGTATATCATGTTCACCGTCCGCACCTGTGGGGGGAAACCCTTCTGTCCTCTATTGTTCGGCAGTCGGGTCTCTTCCTCGTCATCGCTATGCAGCCCCTTGTCATTGTTTTCGGCAATTAACTTGCCTGCCTGCTTGAATACCCAACAGTCCATGTTGGTGTGGTTAGCTGGCTTTTCGGGGGTGCCGTGTATCTGGCACAAGCGGTCGAGTATTCGGTCCAAATTGGACGGACCTGGAGTAGTTCTTTTGAATGGCTTTTTCCGCTGACCGGGTTTAGAGCCTCTGAATCTGGCATTGGCTGTCGTATCCTCACTATTGTCGCCGTTAATGCGGCGTTTGTTTTTGTTACGACGCGACCTGCCATTATGGTCCTTGATATCCGGACTGCCAGAATTTTTGCTGAGGTTGTTGCTGCGTGCTAGCCAGCTGTCCTCACCCGCGCAGAAGCGGGTCATGAGTGATGTGAGGGCTGCCATGGATTTTTGTTTTTCCTGCCCCAGGTGCCGGGCAAGCCACTCGTCGCGGATATTATGCTTGAAGGCCGCGAGGGCCTCCGCATCCGGACAGTCGACGATTTGGTTTTTCTTGGTTAAGAATCGTGTCTAGAATTGTCTGGCCGATTCGTCTGGCTGCTGAATAATGTGGCTTAGGTCATCAGCGTCTGGTGGTCGCACATACGTGCCTTGGGAGTTATCGAGGAATGCGGCTTCCAGGTCTTCCCAACTCCCAATTGACTCTGCTGGCAAGCTGTTAAGCCAATGCCGGGCTGGTCCTTTAAGCTTGAGGGGGAGATATTTGATGGCATGAAGATCCTCACCGCGGGCCATGTGGATGTGAAGGAGATAGTCTTCGATCCAAACCGCGGGGTCTGTTGTGCCATCGTAAGATTAAATATTCACGGGTTTAAACCCTTCGGCGATTTGATGATCCATTACTTCATCTGTGAAGCATAGTGGGTGTGCGGCGCCTCTGTACTAGGCGATATCACGACGGAGCTCAAAAGAGCTTTGTCTGTTTTGTTTGGCCCGGCCGAACTTACTGTGTCCGGCGCGACGGTTGTCGTCACGTATCATGGGGCGCCCACGCGATCCATAGATCGATCTTGATTGTCTTGCCTTATCCTCCAATATATCTCACAAGTCCAGAGCGTTCCCCTGTGGCTTTGCGCTCTTCGAGCGATACCGGGGTACGGTTCTAGTGAAGGGCCTAGGGGCCTCTCTGTCGCGACCACGGGGTGGTCGGTCAGCCATATTGTCTCCTGGTGATGCGGGTTCATACACCTCCTCCTCTAATCGGGGGAGCAGCTTGCGTTTAGGGTAGCTTTTGGAGGGGCGTTCGAGCTCATGCTCTTCGGCCGCGAGGACTTCAGTCCATCTGTCGGCTAGCAGATCTTGATCAGCTCTAAGCTGTTACTGCTTTTTCTTGAGGCTATTTGCCGTGGCCATAAGCCTGCGTTTAAAACGTTCTTGTTCGACGGGATCCTCAGGCACGACAAATTCATCGTCGTCGAGGCTTGCCTCGTCTCCGAAGAGAGGCATATAATCCTCTACCTCTTCTTCTGCCGCTCTCTCATGAGGGCTGGCGTCTCCGTCCTCCTGCGCTGGATCTTGCTGGAGTGGGTTGTCTTCGGCACTGTCCGGTGTATTATTATCTCTGGTGCCGGAATCTTCATTCTTGCCATGGCGGGATTTAGAGCGGAGCCGCTGACGCCGGCGCTTGGGCTGTTTCTTGGAGGGGTCATCCTCTGCTGTTCCTTCGCCATTTCCATCCTTTGGGATATCCACCATGTATATGTCATATGATGAGGTGGCTTTCCAGTGCTCGGTGGGCGCTGGTTCTTGGTCGTCTCCGGCATCGTCGTCCATACCGTCGATGTCTTTGGAGTCGTAGTCTAGCATGTCGGTTAGATCGTCGACAGTGGCTACCAAGTGGGTGGTGGGTGGGCTTTGAATTTCTTCATCGTCCGCATCCCAACCGTCCTGACCGCAGTCCGGCCAGGCTCTCCTGATAATGAGAGATACTTTAGCGAACTCAAGATGTCGCCGAAAGGTGAGTGTTGAAAGATGTCCGCTGCGGTGAACTCCATGATCGGTGCCCAATCAGATTCGATCGGAGGGGGCGCGGGAGGTTTGGAGTCCGGCAAGGAGTCCGGCACCTCGGAGTCACGAGCTTCATGAGGGACAAGGTCAGTGTTCGGCTCTATCGCCGTAGAGGTTGCAGCCCCCGAGGCGGTGTCTAGCCATCTGTCCTCGACCTGCACAACCGGCTCCGAATTGAAGATCGGAGCGGGTTCGAGTGCGGCCTCCAGGGTACTGTCCGGCTGCAGAGCTAAATCATGCTCGCCGTGACAGTGCGGCACGCTCGGCTGTGGCTCGAATCTATCGAGGATCAAGCCCCCGCGGATGTCAGCCGTGAAGTTCAAACTTCCAAATCTGACCTGACGGCCAGGGGCGTAGCTTTCGATCTGCTCCAGTTGGCCAAGCGAATTGGCCCGCAGTGCGAAGCCGCCGAATACGAAGATCTGTCCGGGGAGGAAGGTATCACCCTGGACTGCGTCGTTCATAATGATCGAAGAAGCCATTGAGCCTATCGGTGACGACACAGAGGAACTCTCAATGAAAGCACCAATGTCGGGGTCAAAACCGGCGGATCTCGGGTAGGGGGTCCCGAGCTGTGCGTCTAGGCGGATGGTAACAGGAGACAAGGGACACGATGTTTTACCCAGGTTCGGGCCCTCTTGATGGAGGTAAAACCCTACGTCCTGCTTGATTAATATTGATGATGTGTGTTACAAGAGTGGATCTACCACGAGATCAAGGAGGCTAAACCCTAGAAGCTAGCCTATGGTATGATTGTTGTTCGTCCTATGGACTAAAGCCATCCGGTTTATATAGACACCGGAGAGGGCTAGGGTTACACAGTGTCGGTTACAATGGTAGGAGATCTACATATCCATATCGCGAAGCTTTCCTTCCACGCCAAGGAAAGTCCCATCCGGACACGGGACAAAGTCTTCAATCTTGTATCTTCATAGTCTTGGAGTCCGGCCGATGATGATAGTTCGGCTATCCGGACACCCCCTAGTCCGGAACTCCCTCACCGGCGAAGGCTCCAAGATGGGATCTTGCGGATACAGAAGGTTACGGTGGTGGAAATTGTGTTTTGTTGGCTCCCTAGATGCTTTCGGGGTACGTAGGCTTATATAGGAGGAAGAAGTACGTCGGTGGCCGCCCGAGGGGCCCACGAGACAGGGGGCGCCCCCTATAGGGGGGGTGCCCTCCTATCTCGTGGAGGCCTCGGCTGCTTCTTGACTTGCACTCCAAGTCCTCTAGATCACGTTCGTTCCAAAAGTCACGCTCCTAAAGGTTTCATTCCGTTTGGACTCTGTTTGATGTTCCTTTTCTTCGAAATACTGAAATAGGCAAAAAACAGCAATATGGGCTGGGCCTCCAGTTAGTAGGTTAATCCCAAAACTGATACAAATGTGTAAAATAAAGCCCATAGACATCCAAAAGGGGTAATATAATAGCATGGAACAATCAAAAATTATAGATACGTTGGAGACGTATCAAGCATCCCCAAGCTTAATTCCTGCTCGTCCTCGAGTAGGTAAATGATAAAAAAGACATTTTTGATGTGGAATGCTACCTAGCATAATTCTCAATGTAATTTTCTTTATTGTGGCATGAATGTGCAGATCCAAATGATACAAAATAAAAGTTCATATTAACATGAAAATGGTGATACTTCAATCATACTAATCAAAGTAATCATATCTTCTCAAAATAACATGGCCAAAGAAAGTTATCCCTACAAAATCATATAGTCTGTCGGTGTTCTGGGAACGGGGGTCCCGAGACTTGCCTGCCTGCGGCCTGCGGCGTGGCTCAAGCGAAGGCCCAGTGCAGCCCAGCTTCATCAGCTTAAGCTCAAGACCCCCGCGAGGAGCCAAGCCTCGCGGGGCGGACGACAGGAAGCTTCCTCAGGAGCAGCCTGATCAGGCAGGCTCGCGAGGAGGCGGAGAGATCAAGGCAGGGCACCTCGCGAGGAGCCCGTGATGCAAGCCATGACGGTCGAGACCAGGCAGGCGCCAGGCGGGCGCCGGCCTGCGTAGTGTCCTTGTTTCCCCTTCGGTGCAAAGGGGGCAAGCATAGGCCAAGGCATCAGGCAAAGGTTACCATTTGGTGCAACAAGACCAAGACCAGCAGAGCGGCAAGATGGAAGTCGTCGTGGAGCCCAGGACGGCGTCACCGCCAGAGTCTTTGGCAGTCGAAGACCAACTTTAGTCAGGATAAGTGTACTAGATGTTCCCCTTCAAAATGGCCAATTGTTGGCGCCCTTCCCGCTCATTATTTGGGAAGAGGCCCAGGGCCTCCCTCTATAAATAGGACTAGCCACCACCGTAGAGAAAGGGAGAGGATCCAGATTGCGCATAGACTAGAGAGGGGCGACTGAACTCACCCAAGCAGTTCATCGCACCAGCTCAAGAACAGCCCCTCGCGAGGACGTTCTCCCTTTGTATTGTTTATCATCAGCCCCAGAGGCAATCCACCACACCACACACTGGAGTAGGGTATTACACCACAATGGTGGCCTGAACCAGTATAAATCTCGTGTCCCTTGTGTGTTCTTCTTTGTAGCCTAGATTCCTTACGAGGCCTCGAGACACGAGCTGGTAGGGGAAAGATCTTCGTGCGCACCCCAGAGTTCGAACCTCAAGGGTCTGCCGGAACCTGAAATCCGACATTTGGCGCGCCAGGTAGGGGTGCACCGGAACCCTTCTTCCGCCGCCTCGCGTTCCGTCGCCTCGACGTTCTGATGTCAAGCGACCTGACTACCAACGCCGACCGTTGGGAAGCGTGGCCCGCCCACGCCGTGCCGCTGGCCTAGGGTGACCTCAACCTTGCGCCTCAGGCAGCTCGCACTCCGCAGGGCGCTGCGGGGCGCGGGCGACGTGGCCAAACGCCGCCTGCCCTCACACCGCGGCAGGTCCGGTCAGCAGCAAGAGCCTCGAGCCACGCTGCGGCCACAGCGCCGCACACCCAACGGGAACAGGCGAACTCCAGGGCCGCGCTCACGGTGGCCCGAGAGCTGCTACGATGCCGGCTGCTGGAGGGCGGCCGCAACGTGTTGTTAGAGCGAGTGGCTGAGCTCCTGGACGCCGCCGCCTCGGGAGCACCTCCTTTCTGCGTCCAGCTGCCGCCCCAGATCCAGGGCGGGTCATATGGCAGCCCCATACGTGCCCACGCAACTCCGAGCGGACTCCAGGGCCTACTCAACGCCAACCCGACCGTCAGCACCGGGCGACAAGTCGCGCCGGCCTCATCTCTGGCCGGCAAAGGAGTGCACGCCGCGGCCTTCAGCCTCGGTGGGCCACCACGCCGCCACCCTCAAGACGGTGCTCCGAGCCGGACTGCATGGCGCATAGGACACTTTGGCGAGGCCCATGGGGCGGTGGCCCCAGAAGCTTATGTGCCCCACATGGTGGATCGAGAGTGCGCATTGGAAGAAGACCATGGCTCGTTCCTCGGGCCAGGCTGGAGCGAGAAGACACCAGAAGCTGAGCTCTTTCAGGAACCCCAAGAGGGCCTCGACGACCGCGCCGGTGGAAGAACACCATGGGTCGCAGGAGGTACAGGTTGCCGCAGCAGATGGCTGCCCCAATGCTACAGCCTCTTACCCCTCGGGAGGAGGGCACCGGGGGCTGCAGGAGAGGGGCCGAGATCCGGGTTCGTCCCCGCGGCGCTCGGCGCAAGGCGTTCTCAGGAGGTAGGCCCTCTGCCGGGGAGGTGCCTCAGGGCCTGCCCCGGCAGAGGACCCGTGGTTGTCGGGGGAACCGCTGGGGACCGCTCTACCCCATTGGCATCGTCCTTGATCTCCGGCCGCCGTCAATGGCGGTAGAGTGTGGCGCAAGGTGGGGCCCTCGTTTGGCGATATGAAGCAAGGCCGGTACCTGTGAAGAAGGCCTAGTGCCTGTGAAGCTCGCCGCCCGTGACACTCTCACGTAATAATGAGTGGGGTTGTACATGCCCCAGAGTTTCCTCTGTTGACAGGGTTCTTCGATTTGAATTTAAGTTGAATTTGAGCTTGAGACTTGCGTGTGTTTGGGGAAGGGGTGTTTAGTCTCGTTCGAGCAATCTCTCATGTTCTGGTTTCGTCTTTGCGTCCAAAGTTAGCGTCAGCTGCCCCCCCCCTTTCGCGAACCCCTCGCAAGCCGGGTCGGGCCAAGCACGTCTACAATCCGGACCGCTGTCGCCACACCCTCTCCGGAGGTTCTCATCGCAGGATCAATGGGTTACCAAGAAGACACTCAAGACGCTGCGGCCCCCACAGGCCCGCTCGGGGCTCGTCGGGGTCAAAAGGTAAACAAGTCAGCTGACCCATCACCGGGCCAGTAGTTAAGCTCACACGCAACATTATGCTTACCAGGGTACTGATCACAAACCTTTACATGAGGGGCTTCCCCTCCCAAAATGCTCTTACAATCTTCAGGGCCGAGCCCGAACCTTCTTCATACAGGGTAAACAGCGGTGACTAATACGTCTCCAACATATCTATAATTTTTGATTGTTCCATGCTATTATATTACCCCTTTTGGATGTTTATGGGCTTTATTTTACACATTTATATCATTTTTGGGACTAACCTACTAACCGGAGTCCCAACCCATATTGCTGGGTTTTTTTGCCTATTTCAGTATTTCGAAGAAAAGGAATATCAAACTGAGTCCAAACGGAATGAAACCTTCGGGAGCGTGATTTTTGGAACGAACGTGATCCGGAGAGCTTGGAGTGCAAGTCAAGAAGCTTCCGAGGGCCCCACGAGATAGGAGGCCAGCCCCCCCTGTAGGGCGCGCCCCCTGTCTCGTGGGCCCCTCGGGCGGCCACCGACGTACCCCGAAAACATCCAGGAGCACCACGAAACACAATTTCCACCGCCGTAACCTTCTGTATCCGCGAGATCCCATCTTGGAGCCTTCGTCGACACTCTGCTGCAGGGGGAATCAACCACGGAGGGCCTCTCCATCAACATCCTTGCCCCTCCGATGACTTGTCAGTAGTTTACCACAGACCTAGGGGTCCATAGTTATTAGCTAGATGGCTTCTTCTCTCTTTTTGGATCTCAATACAATGTTCTCCCCCTCTCTTGTGGAGATCTATTCGATGTAAACTCTTTTTGCGGTGTGTTTGTCGATATCCAATGAATTGTGGATTTATGATCAAGTTTAGCTATGAATAATATTTGAATCTTCTCTGAATTCTTTTATGTATCATTGAGTTATCTTTGCAAGTCTCTTCGAATTATCAGTTTGGTTTTGCCTACTAGATTGGTCTTTCTTGCCATGGGAGAAGTGCTTAGCTTTGGGTTCAATCTTGCAGTGTCCTTACCCAGTGACAGAAAGGGTTGCAAGGCACGTATTGTATTGTTGCCATCGAGGATAACAAGATGGGGTTTATATCATATTGCATGAGTTTATCCCTCTACATCATGTCATCTTGCTTAATGCGTTGCTCTGTTCTTATGAACTTAATACTCTAGATGCAGGCAGGAGTCGGTCGATGTGTGGAGTAATAGTAGTAGATGCCAGCAGGAGTCGGTCTACTTGTTATGGACGTGATGCCTATATACATGATCATGCCTAGATAATCTCATAACTATGCGCTTTTCTATCAATTTCTCCACAGTAATTTGTTCACCCACCGTAATACTTATGCTATCTTGAGAGAAGCCTCTAGTGAAACCTATGTCCCCCAAGTTTATCTCTTATCATATTTGCTTTCAATCTACCTTTATTTGCATCTTTACTTTTTGCATCTATATTACAAAATACCAAAAAATATATTTATCTTATCATACTATCTTTATTAGATCTCACTTTTGCAAGTGGCCGTGAAGGGATTGACAACCCCTTTATTGTGTTGGTTGCGAGTTCTCAGTTTGTTTGTGTAGGTGCGTGGGACTTCTGAGGAGCCTCCTACTGGATTGATACCTTGGTTCTCAAAACTGAGGGAAATACTTACGCTACACTTGCTACATCACCCTCTCCTCTTCGAGGAAAACCAACGCAAGCTCAAGACATAGCAAGAAGGATTTCTGGCGCTGTTGCCGGGGAGGTCTTCGCTCAAGTCAACACATACCAAGTACCCATCACAAACCCATCTCCCTCGCATTTACATTATTTGCCATTTGCCTCTCGTTTTATTCGCCCTCTCTTTCCCAATCTCCTCCTGTTTTTTTGCTTGCCTTCTTTTGTGTGCTTGTTTGCTTGTTTGTTCTTATGGTTGCGCCTAAGGGTCCTGACCACCTTCTCAGAAGGATGGATGAGATTGAATCTAATATTGGAAGCTTTATGAATTTGCAATTGGAGCATAATAATTTCTTTAGAAAAGAGCTTAAGGAACAAAAAAGTTTTTTGGGGTTTATGAACAAAGAGCTTGATGATATGAATAAAGAATTCTATGGTGTTACGCTCAAATTACCCGGCTTGAAAATGCTATAGCCAAAATTTCTGACAAGCAAGCCACCTTAGTCAATAAGATGGCGGCTAAACCAGAAAAATTACGTGAAAATAATGATGAGGATCTTAAAGTTATTGATGCGTCTCCGATTAGATCTATGTTTTTCAATATGAATTTTGATGATTATGGGACTGATGATGAATCAACTTTGCCTAGAAGGCATCCCGAAAATTTGGAATCTTTAGATCATAATGCTAAATTTGGTAAAGTGAGATTGGAGAATCCTCAACTTCCAATAATATTGAACCTTCTATCTCGGATTTCAAGGAATTTGATTATGATAATTGCTCTTTAAAAGGTTGTATTTCCTTGTTGCAATCCGTTGTTAATTCTCCTCATGCTTATAGTCAAAACAAAGCTTTTACCAAACATATTGTTGATGCCTTGATGCAATCTTATGATGAAAAACTTAATTTGGAAGTTTCTATACCTAGAAAACTTAATGATGAGTGGGAACCTACTATAAAGATTATAATTAAAAATTATGAGTGTTTTGCTTTGTGTGATTTGGATGCTAGTGTTTCCACGATTCCGAAAACTTTATGTGATATTGTAGGTTTCCATGATCTTCATGATTGCTCTTTAAATTTGCACCTTGCGAATTCCACATTTAAAAAGCCTATGGAAAGGATCAATGATGTTCTTATTGTTGCAAATAGAAATTTGGTGCCCGTAGATTTTATCGTTCTTGATATAGATTGCAATCTTTCTTTCCCTATTATTCTTGGTAGACCTTTCCTTAGAACGATTGGTGTGATTATTGATATGAAGGAACGGAACATTAGATTCCAATTTCCCTTGAAGAAAGGCATGGAGCACTTTCCAAGAAAGAAAGTCAAATTACCTTATGAATCTATCATGCGTGCTACTTATGAATTTAGTGCCAAAGATGGCACTCGTTAGATCTATCTTTGCTTTTTTATGCCTAGCTAGGGGCATTAAACAATAGCGCTAGTTGGGAGGCAACCCAATTTTCTTTATGTTTTTTGTTTCTGATCCTGTTTGGTAATAAATCTTGCATCTACCTTCTGTTTATATGTGTTTTTATCTTTTAATTAGTGTTTGTGCCAAGTAGAACCTATAGGATAACCTACGATGATAGTTGATTTGATTCTGCTGAAAAACAGAAACTTGGCACGCACGAATATAATTTTTTTAAATCACAGGAACGAGCTTTTGCGTTGATTCTTTTTTCTGATGTTCAATAAAGAAATTTTACAGGACTTCCTATTTTGTTAGGATTTTTAGAGTTTCAGAAGTTTGCATTCGTTACAGATTGTTACAGACTGTTCTGTTTTTGACAGATTCTGTTTTTTGTGTGTTGTTTGCTTATTTCAATGCATCTATGGCTAGTAATTCAGTATATGAACCATAAAGAAGTTCGATACAGTAGGTTTAACACCAAAATAAATAAAGAATGAGTTCATTGCAGTACCTTATGTGGTGGTTTTGTTTTCTTTCACTAACGGAGCTTATAAGATTTCCTGTTGAGTTTTGTGTTGTGAAGTTTTCAAGTTTTGGGTAAAGCTTTTATGGACTATGGAATAAAGGGTGGCAAGAGCCTAAGCTTGGGGATGACCAAGGCACCCCAAGATATTCAAGAATAGCCAAAAGCCAAAGCTTGGGGATGCCCAGGGAAGGCATCGCCTCTTTCGTCTTTGTTCATTGGTAACTTTACTTGGAGCTATATTTTTATTCGCTACATTATATGTGTTTTGCTTGGAGCGTCGTGTATTATATTAGTCTTTGCTTTTTAGTTTAACACGATCATCCTTGCTGTACACACCTTTTGGGAGAAGCCTATTTGATTAGAATTTGCTAGAATACTCCATGTGCTTCACTTATATCTTTTGAGCTTGATAGTTTTTGCTCTAGTGCTTCACTTATATCTTTTAGAGCACGGTGGTGTCTTTATTTTGAAGAAATTACTAGTCTCTCATTCTTCACTTATATTATTTTGAGAGTCTTTTAGAACAGCATGGTATTTGCTATGGTCATAAAGTTCGTCCTAGAATGATGAGCATCCAAGTTGGGTATAATAAAAACTATCATAGGAAGTGAATTGGATGCTATGATCAATTTGGTACTCGATAATTGTTTTGAGATATGGAGGTAGTGATATTAAAGTCATGCTAGTTGGGTGATTATGAATTGAAAGAATGCTTGTGTTGAAGTTAGCAAGTCCCGTAGCATGCACGTATGGTTAAACTTGTGTAACAAATTTGAAACATGAAGTGTACCTCGCTTGTGCATCCTTATGAGTGGCGGTCGGGGACGAGCGATGGTCTTTTCCTACCAATCTATCCGCCTAGGAGCATGCGCGTAGTACTTGGTTTTTGATGACTTATAAATTTTTGCAATAAGTATATGAATTCTTTTGACTAATGATGAGTCCATGGATTATACGCACTTTTACCTTTCCACCTTTGCTAGCCTCTTCGGTACCGTGCATTGCCCTTTCTCACCTTGAGAGTTGGCGCAAACTTCGCCGGTGCATCCAAACCCCGTGATACGATACGCTCTATCACACATAAACCTCCTTATATCTTCCTCAAAACAGCCACCATACCTACCTATTATGGCATTTCCATAGCCATTCCGAGATATATTGCCATGCAACTTTCCACCGTTCCGTTCATCATCATCATGACATACTTTACTTTTGTCATATTGCCATTGCATGATCATGTAGTTGACATAGTATTTGTGGCAAAGCCACCATGCATTATTTTTCATACATGTCACTCTTAATTCATTGCACCATCCCGGTACACCACCGGAGGCATTCATTTAGAGTCATATCTTGTTCTAGTTTTGAGTTGTAATTCTTATGTTGTAATCAATAGAAGTGTGATGATCATCATTATTAGAACATTGCCCAAAGAAAAAAAGAAAAAAAAAGAAACGCCAAAGAAAAAAAGGCCCAAAAAAAGAAAAAAAGAAAAAAAATAGAATATATAAATAAACAGGGCAATGTTACTATCTCTTTTTCCACACTTGTGCTTCAAAGTAGCACCTTGTTCTCCATGTAGTGAGTCTCATATATTGTGCTTCAAAGTAGCACCACCTTTTTCATATAGTGAGTCTCATAAGTTGTCTTTCTCATACTAGTGGGAATTTTTCATTATAGAACTTGGCTTGTATATTCCTATGATGGGCTTCCTCAAATGCCCTAGGTCTTCGTGAGCAAGCAAGTTGGATGCACGCCCACTAGTTCTCTTTTGTTGAGCATTCATTTATAGCTCTAGTGCATCTGTTGCATGGCAATCCCTACTCCTCATGTTGACATCAATTGATGGGCATCTCCATAGCCCGTTGATTATCCTCGTCAATGTGAGACTTTCTCTTTTTTTGTCTTCTCCACACAATCCCCATCATCATATTCTATTCCACCCATAGTGCTATATCCATGGCTCACGCTGATGTATTGCGTGAAGGTTGAAAAAGTTTGAGATTATTTAAGTATGAAACAATTTCTTGGCTTGTCATTAGGGGTATAGAAGTTGGGAACATCTTTGTGTGACGAAAATGAATCATAGCCTAACTATATGATTTTGTAGGGATGAACTTTCTTCTGCCATGTTATTTTGAGAAGACATGATTACTTTGATTAGTATGCTTGAAGTGTAACTATTTCTCTTATCAATATGAACTTTTATTTTGTATTCATTTGGATCTGAACATTCATGCCACAATAAACAAAATTACATTATGAATTATGCTAGGTAGCATTCCACAAAAAAAATTCTCTTTTTTTATTATTTACCTACTCGAGGACGAGCAGGAATTAAGCTTGCGGTGCTTCATACGTCTCCAATGTATCTATAATTTTTTATTGTTCCATGCTATTATATTACCCCTTTTGGATGTTTATGGGCTTTATTTTACACATTTATATCATTTTTGGGACTAACCTACTAACCGGAGGCCCAACCCATATTGCTGTTTTTTTGCCTATTTTAGTATTTCGAAGAAAAGGAATATCAAACGGAGTCCAAACGGAAAGAAACCTTCGGGAGCATGATTTTTGGAATGAACGTGATCCGGAGAGCTTGGAGTGCAAGTCAAGAAGCTTTCGAGGGCCCCACGAGATAGGGCCCCCCCACCCCGTAGGGCGCGCCCTCCTGTCTCGTGGGCCCCTCGGGCAGCCACCGACGTACTTATTCCTCCTATATATACCTACGTACCCCGAAAACATCCAGGAGCACCACGAAACACAATTTCCACCGTCGTAACCTTCTGTATCCGCGAGATCTGGAGCCTTCGCCGGCACTCTGCCGAAGGGGGAATCAACCATGGAGGGCCTCTACATCGACATCCTTGCCCCTCCGATGAGTTGTGAGTAGTTTACCACAGACCTACGGGTCCATAGTTATTAGCTAGATGGCTTCTTCCTATCTTTTTGGATCTCAATACAATGTTCTCCCCCTCTCTTGTGGAGATCTATTCGATGTAAACTCTTTTTGCGCGTGTTTGTCGAGATCAGATGAATTGTGGATTTATGATCAAGTTTATCTATGAATAATATTTGAATCTTCTCTGAATTCATTTATGTACGATTGACTTATCTTTGCAAGTCTCTTCGAATTATCAGTTTGGTTTGGCCTACTAGATTGGTCTTTCTTGCCATGGGAGAAGTGCTTAGCTTTAGGTTCAATCTTGCGGTGTCCTTACCCAGTGACAGAAAAGGTTGCAAGGCACGTATTGTATTGTTGCCATCAAGGATAACAAGATGGGGTTTATATCATATTACATGAGTTTATCCCTCTGCATCATGTCATCTTGCTTAATGCGTTGCTCTGTTCTTATGAACTTAATACTCTAGATGCAGGCAGGAGTCGGTCGATTTGTGGAGTAATAGTAGTAGATGCAAGCAGGAGTCAGTCTACTTGTTATGGACGTGATGCCTATATACATGATCATGCCTAGATAATCTCATAACTATGCGCTTTTCTATCAATTGCTCGACAGTAATTTGTTCACCCACCATAATACTTATGCTATCTTGAGAGAAGCCTCTAGTGAAACCTATGTCCCCCTGGTCTATCTCTTATCATATTTGCTTTCAATCTACCTTTATTTGCATCTTTACCTTTTGCATCTATATTACAAAATACCAAAAAATATATTTATCTTATCATACTATCTTTATTAGATCTCACTTTCGCAAGTGGCCATGAAGGGATTGACAACCCCTTTATTGCGTTGGTTGCGAGTTCTCAGTTTGTTTGTGTAGGTGTGTGTGACTTCTAAGGAGCCTCCTACTGGATTGATACCTTGGTTCTCAAAACTGAGGGAAATACTTACACTACACTTGCTGCATCACCCTCTCCTCTTCATGGAAAACCAACGCAAGCTCAAGACGTAGTAGTGACATACGATCAGTCAGACATATCACTCACCGCGTCTTCTGGGGCTCCTCTAGAGGCGTCGCTGGCGTCACTGACATCATCACCACCACCGCCAACACCTCCGTCAGCGCCAGGCTCGTCCACAACGCCGCCTTCATCGGCGGCCACGATCACGCCGTCATCATCAGATGTGAAGGCCCTGACGAGGGCATCCACGTTGTCCTCCACCCATTGCGCCAGGTCGCCTCGGATGGCTATGGGCACAGGTGCGATGGCGGCATCAAAATCGAAGTGGGGGTCCCTGTCCTGTAGATAGCTGAAGACACGAGAGAAGGCACGCCCGAGAAAGGCTCGGCTCCTCTCCTCGGCAAGCCAACGAGACCTCTTAGAGCGGTTCTCCAGAAGCGTCACCACATCGGTGAAAAACTGGATGTTGCCGGCGTAGTTGGTCTCATGCGGCTCCTCGGCGGCAGCCTCGCAAATGTTGCCCAAGGCTGTGTTAACCCTTTCCCTGAGCGTTCGGAGCATGGGGGCATGCTCGTGCTCCAGAATCCGCTGCTGACGGGTCTCGTCCTCATTCCGTCGTGCGATGGCCTCTGCACCATCAACCCTCTGTTGGAGAAGAAGCAGCTCGGCGCGAGAAGAGGCCAGCTCCGCCTGCGCTGCGCCAAGGGCGCTGCGGAGGAGTCCACACCTCGCGTCACTTCAGCCAGTTTGGCCCTAAGGGCCGCGGTCCTACCCTCAGCTTCGACCCTGATCGGCTCCAACCTCACTTCGTATTCGCGCTCGAGGTCCGAGCGAGCTTCCGCCACGCGGCGGTCGACCTCTTCGTGGACTCGGGCTTCATGTCATCCTCCGCCTGAGTCACCAGGCGCTCCCTCGTCTCCAACCGCTCGAGGTCAAGGTTGCGCTCGGTGGCCTCCAGCGTCAGCGCCTCCTTGCGCCTCAGGAGCCCCGCCTGGTCGACGGAAGCCCCCTTCAACGACACAAGGGCCGCCTGGCGCAGTTCCACTTGCTGCTCCAGAGAGTTGCTCCAGGCTTGGAGCTCCCATGCGCGCTCCTCCACATCTTTGCACCGTCGGTGTGCTTCCCGGGTCTCCTCGACAGCTTGGGAGCAGGCCTCCGGCGAGGCCACCAGCTACGCTTCAGCCTTCGCGTTGTTAAGGTCACGCTGGTGACGCGCAAGGGCGACGGCTACCTTCAGCTTGCGTCTCTCCTCAGCGAGGCGCAAGCCGTCGGCCTCATGGCGCACATCCTCGCCAGCAAGCTCCGCCCCGATCCGGCTCACCGTGTCCGCCGCCCCCTGGAGGAACTCTTGACGAAGGGCACGACGCTCCCGAGCGCGCCTGAGCACATCTTCCGCGTCACCCTCTGCCACTGGCGTATGCGGAGGGCCCTGAGGCGGCATGCCCCCTCCCGACATAGGACCGGGGGCTGGCGCTCCAGCAATCGCCGGACGGACCCCTCCGAGAATCCAGCCTGGCGTTGGTCCATCCCCGGAGGAGGAACTGAAGACAAATTTCAGCCAATCACCATCCATGATCAGAGGAGGAACGTAGGGTAAGCCGGCTGTGCCCCAGGAGGACTCGTGAAGGGAGGACAGCGGGCGCGCATGCTCGAGGTGCCCAGTGGAACGGACCACTTCTCCGACCGGTCCAGCGGCGGGGGCGCTGCTCGAGCTCGGTGCGCCCAGGGCCAGCGGAGAAGACAAAGCTTGGGGGATGGCTCCCGGGCCAACTCAGCAAATTCGGCAGGACGGGCCCTGAAAGGCCACAATCAGCTGCAGGGATAGTAAGGTAAAGGAAAATATAGAGAAGAGGGCTTACTCGTCCATGCCAAAGTACTTCCTGCGCTTAAACAGGCGGCAAGGGCGATCGTCGCCACCCAAGGCCTCCTTCCTCTTGCGGAGGGCCTCGAAGTCTACGTGGAACCGACCTAAGCGCTCGGCGCAAGGGTCGGCCTGTGGCATGGAAGAGGCGTCAAGGTGATCAGCACCGAGGGAACCGGCTTGGGGGACGCCACCAGGCGTCGCCCCACGAGGGACGGCCGGGGCCTTGGAAGCCCCAGCCCCGGGAGCCGTAAGCCGCAACTCCTCTCCTCCCACTGCGCCAGGGCAGGCTTCGGGAGATGCCGCCTTCGGGGCTCCGCACGGCGTCAGCATCTCAACATCAGCCGCTTCAGCTCCCGGCGGTTCTTATCTCCTCGCTCCATCGCTTGAGACAGAGCCGCTTTGGGCAACCGGAAGAGCAACCACAGCGACTGGGTTCTCGCGGGGCCCCGTGAGGCCAGCCGGGCGCAGCCCTCACTCATCAAAGTTGGGCATCTGCCTCACAAAATCGGCCCTGCTCGAGCAAAGATACAAGAGGGCAGCATCGTGTCAAAGGCCGCCTGGGGAAGGGTCGCCAGTCAGGATCCTGAGCACCATCCGCAGCACTTCAGGCGCCAGGTCCTCCTCCTGAAGCCGCATGCGGTCTTTGTGCCCCGCAAAGTCCCACATCCGGCGAGAGTGGCGCTGGAGAGGAGCAATGCGACATTGGAGGAACTCCTTCACCACCTTGGGTGCCGTCACGTTGAGCGCCCTCAAATTCTGGAAGCGGCGCCAGACGAAGGCGAGCCGGGGGCTCACGAGCGTCTCATGATCCCAGCCTGAGTTGGGAACAGTAGGCAAGGTTGGGTGCGAGAGCAGGGGGCTGGGCACTCCGACATCCACATAGAGCCACCGCTCTCTGAACCTGGCCTCGGGAGGAGGAAGGCCAAAATCGATCCCTGAAGCAGCCGTCTCTAGCACGGCGAGGAAGCTCACACACCCCAAGCATTGAGTGGGGTCGCTCAGGCGCAAAGAAAAGAAGTGGCGCAGCAGGGCAACGGAAGGAGGAATGCCCACCATTGCCTCGCAAACAAAAGTGAAGACAGCCAGGAGCGTAATGGACTCAAGCCCGAGGTGCATCATGCGGATCTGATAATGGGAGAGCACTGCATTGAAGAAAGCGGAACAGGGGGGGAACCAGACCCGCCCACAGGGCATCGGCGAAGAACCGGACCTCCGTGACGACCCTATCAAAGGAGGCATGGGATGCAGGCTAGACCGTGGTCCTACCGCACTCGTTTAAGATGGTGGCAAGAGCAGGACGGACCTTGTTAAGGGTTTCGGGATTGAGTATGATTAACCGATCAACGATGGGGGCCGCCATCGGTGGCGAGCGGGGTGAAGGCACGGGCTTCTTTCCCTTTTCCTTCTTCGTTGGCGCCATGGAAATGGAAAGAGGGGAGAGCTCGAGCCCGATTGGAGGCGGAGGTTGGAGCTCGAGGAGGAAGGAAGGGTAGGAGGCATGCGAGCAGCGAAAGGGGAACAAGTGTGTGCAACCACGGGTCCGCCTAGCCGGGCGCGTAATGAGGCATCATGGGGAAGCGGAGGCGCCCACGTCCAATCAATCGCCACGCGGTGCCCAAGGCCACAGGCTATTGGGGCCCGCGGCGCTTCGCACTTGCCCCTTCGCTTCTCTGCTAAGCCAAGTCCAGGCGCGCCTTGGACCCGGGGGCTACTATCGGCGTTCTGGGAACAGGGGTCCCCAGGACGGCATCACCGCCAGAGTCTTTGGCAGTCGAACACCAAATTTAGTCAGGATAAGTGTACTAGATGTTCCCCTTCAAAATGGCCAATTGTTGGCGCCCTTCCCGCTCATTATTTGGGAAGAGGCCCAGGGCCTCCCTCTATAAATAGGACTAGCCACCACCGTAGAGAAAGGGAGAGGATCCAGATTGTGCATAGACTAGATTGAGGCGACTGAACTCACCCAAGCAGTTCATCGCACCAGCTCAAGAACAGCCCCTCACGAGGCCGTTCTCCCTTTGTATTGTTCATCATCAGCCCCTGAGGCAATCCACCACACCACACACTAGAGTAGGGTATTACACTACAGTGGTGGCCTGAACTAGTATAAATCTCGTGTCACTTGTGTGTTCTTCTTTCTAGCCTAGATTCCTTACGAGGCCTCGAGACGCGAGCTGGTAGGGGAAGGATCTTCGTGCGCACCCCAGAGTTCGAACTTCAAGGGTCTGCCGGAACCCGAAGTCCAACATAGTCTGACTGTTGCTCTATCCTCATCACACAAAGTATTTAATCATGCACAACCCCGATGACAAGCCAAGCAATTGTTTCATACTTTAATAATCTCAAGCTCTTTCAACTTTCACGCAATACATGAGCGTGAGCCATGGACATAGCACTATATGTGGAGTAGAAGGGTGGTTGTGGAGAAGACAAAAAAGGAGAAGATAGTCGCACATCAACTAGGCGTATCAATGGGCTATGGGGATGCCCATTAATAGATATCAATGTGAGTGATTAGGGATTGCCATGCAATGGATGCACTAGAGCTATAAATATATGAAAGCTCAACAGAAGAAACTAAGTGGGTGTGCATCCAACTTGCTTGCTCATGAAGACCTAGGGCACTTTTGAGGAAGCCCATCATTGGAATATACAAGCCAAGTTCTATAATGAAAAATTCCCACTAGTATATGAAAGTGAAAACATATATAGGAGACTCTCTATCATGAAGATCATGGTGCTACTTTGAAGCACAAGTGTGGAAAAAGAGATAGAAGCATTGTCCCTTCTCTCTTTTTCTCTCATTTATTTTGTTTTCTTTTTTCTCTCTCTTTTTCTTTTTTTCTTTGGCTGTCTTTTTTTCTTTTTGGCCTTTCTCTTTTTTTTTTCCTTTTTGTAAAGTTCGAAGTCTCATCCCGACTTGTGGGGGAATCATAGTCTTCATCATCCTTTCCTCACTAGGACAATGCTCTAACAATGAAGATCATCACACTTTTATGGATTTACAACTCAAGAATTACAACTCAAAGCTAGAACAAGATATGACTCTATATGAATGCCTCCGGCGGTGTACCGGGATATGCAATGAATCAAGAGCGACATGTATGAAAATTATGAAGGTGGCCTTGCCACAAATACGATGTCAACTACATGATCATGCAAAGAGCAATATGACAAAAGTAATGCGTGTCATATGAACGGAACGGTGGAAAGTTGCATGGCAATATATCTCAGAATGGCTATGGAAATGCCATAATAGGTAGGTTGGTGGCTGTTTTGAGGAAGGTATATAGTGGGTGTATGGTACCGGCGAAAGTTGCGTGGTACAAGAGAGGCTAGCAATGGTGGAAGGGTGAGGTGCGTATAATCCATGGACTCAACATTAGTCAAAAGAACTCATATACTTCTTGCAAAAATCTAGAAGTCATCCAAAACCAAAGCACTACGCGCATGCTCCTAGGGGGATAGATTGGTAGGAAAAGACCATCGCTCGTCCCCGATCTCCACTCATAAGGAAGACAATCAATAAATAAAATTGTGCTCCAACTTCATCACAAAGCGGTTCACCATACGTGCATGCTACGGGAATCACAACCCTCAACACAAGTATTTTTCATAATCACCTCAACTAGCATGACTCTAATATCACCGCCTCCATATCTCAAAACAATTATCAAGCATCATATTGATCATAGCATCCAATTCTTTTTCTATGATAGTTTTTATTATACCCAACTTGGATGCTCATCATTCTAGGACCAACTTTGTAACCATAGCAAATACCATGATGTTCTAAAAGACTCTCAAAAAGATATAAGTGAAGCATGAGAGACTAGCAATTTCTTCAAAATTAAGACACCGCCGTGCTCTAAAAGATATAAGTGAAGCAGTACAGCAAAAACTATCAAGCTCAAAAGATATAAGTGAAGCACATAGAGTATTCTATCAAATCCTAATCAAGTAGGCTTCTCCCAAAAGGTGTGTACAGCAAGGATGATTGTGGTAAACTAAAAATCAAAGACTAATATAATACACGACGCTCCATGCAAAACACATATCATGTGGCGAATAAAAATATAGCCCCAAGTAAAGTTACCAATGAATGAAGACGAAAGAGGGGATGCCTTCCCGGGGCATCCCCAAGCTTAGGCTTTTGGCTATCCTTGAATATCTTGGGGTGCCATGGGCATCCCCAAGCTTAGGTTCTTGCCACTCCTTATTCCATAGTCCATAAAAGCTTTACCCAAAACTTGAAAACTTCACAACACAAAACTCAACAGGAAATCTTATAAGCTCCGTTAGTGAAAGAAAACAAAACCACCACATAAGGTACTGCAATGAACTCATTCTTTATTTATTTTGGTGTTAAACCTACTGTATTACAACTTCTTTATGGTTCATAGACTGAATTACTAGCCATAGATGCATTGAAATAAGCAAACAACACACGAAAAACAGAATCTGTCAAAAAACAGAACAGTCTGTAGCAATCTGTAACTAACGCAAACTTCTGGAACTCTAAAAATCCTACAAAAATACGAAGTCCTGGAAAAATTTGTCTATTGATCAGCAAAAAAAATAATCAACGTAAAAGCACGTGTCTGTGATTTAACAAGACTAAATTCGTGCGTGCAAAGTTTCTGTTTTTCAGCAGAATCAAATCAACTATCATCATAGGTTATCCTATAGGTTCTACTTGGCACAAACACTAATTAAAAGATAAAAACACATCTAAACAGAAGGTAGATGCAAGATTTATTACTAAACAGGAACAAAAACAAAAAACACAAAGAAAATTGGGTTGCCTCCCAACTAGCGCTATCGTTTAACGCCCCTAGCTAGGCATAAAAGTGAAGATAGATCTAAGTAGTGCCATCTTTGGCACTCAATTCATTAGTAGCTCGCATGATAGATTCATAAGGTAATTTGAATTTCTTTCTTGGAAAGTGCTCCATGCCTTTCTTTAATGGAAATTGGAATCTAATATTCCCTTCCTTCATATCAATAATCGCACCAATCGTTCTAAGGAAAGGTCTACCAAGAATAATAGGGAAAGAAAGATTGCAATCTATATCAAGAACGATGAAATCTACGGGCACCAAATTTCTATTTGCAACAATGAGAACATCATTGATCCTTCCCATTGGCTTTTAATGGTGGAATCCGCAAGGTGCAAATTTAAAGAGATATCATCAAGATCATGGAAACCTAGAATATCACATAAAGTTTTCGGAATCGTGGAAACACTAGCACCCAAATCACATAAAGCAAAACACTCGTGATCTTTAATTCTAATCTTTATAGTAGGTTCCCACTCATCATTAAGTTTTCTAGGTATAGAAACTTCCAAATTAAGTTTTTCATCATAAGATTGCATCAAGGCATCAACGATATGTTTGGTAAAAGCTTTATTTTGACTATAAGCATGAGGAGAATTAACAACGGATTGCAACAAGGAAATACTACCTTCTAAAGAACAATTATCATAATCAAATTCCTTGAAATCCGAGATAGTGGGTTCAATATTATTTAAAGTCATGATCTCTCCAATCCCACTTTTACCAAATTTAGCATCAAGATCTAAAAACTCTAAATTCTTGGGACACCTTCTAGGCAAAGTTGACTCATCATCAGTCCCATAATTATCAAGATTCATATTGAAAAACAAAGATCTAATAGGAGACACATTAATAACTTTAAGATCTTCATCATTATTTTCATGTAAACTAGGATAACACGCTTTTATAAAGCAATCTTTCTTAGCACGCAATCTAGCGGTTCTTTCCTTACACTCATCAATGGAAATTCTCATTGCTTTGAGAGACTCATTGATATCATGCTTAGGAGAAGAAGATCTAAGTTTATGAGAATCAACATCAAGCGAAAGTCTATCAACGTTCCTAGCCAAATCATCAACTTTGAGCAATTTTTCTTCAAGCAAGGCATTAAAATTCTTTTGAGAAATCATAAATTCTTTCACACTATTCTCAAAATCAGAGGGAATCTTATTGAAATTACCATAAGAATTATTGTAGGAATTTCCATAATTATTAGATGAATTACTAGGGAACGGTCTAGCATTAAAGTTTCCTCTATAAGCATTGTTTCCAAAACTATTCCTACCAACAAAATTCACATCCATAGATTCATTATTATTCTCAATAAAAGTAGACAAAGGCATATAATTGGGATCAAGAGGAGTATTTTTAGTAGCAAACAATTTCATAAGTTCACCCATCTTTCCACTCAAAACATTTATTTCTTCTATAGCATGCACTTTTTTACTAGAAGATCTTTCGGTGTGCCATTGAGAATAATTAGCCATAATATTATCAAGAATTTTTGTAGCATCTCCTAACGTGATTTCCATAAACGTGCCTCCCGCGGCCGAATCTAAAAGAATTCTAGAAGCAAAATTCAAACCGGCATAAAAATTTTGTATGATCATCCATAAATTCAAACCATGAGTACGGCAATTGCGAATCAGCAATTTCATTCTTTCCCAAGATTGGGCAACATGCTCATGATCAAGTTGTTTAAAATTCAAAATATCATTCCTAAGAGTGATGATCTTAGCGGGAGTAAAATACTTAGAGATAAAAGCATCTTTGCACTTGTTCCAAGAATTAATACTATTTTTAGGCAAAGACGAAAACCAAACTTTAGCACGATCTCTAAGTGAAAACGGAAATAACTTTAATTTAACAATATCGTTATCCGTATCTTTCTTCTTTTGCATATCACACAAATCAACAAAGTTGTTTAGATGAGTAGCGGCATCTTCACTAGGAAGGCCGGTGAATTGATCTTTCATAACAAGATTCAGCGAAGCAGTACTGATTTCACAAGACTCAACATCATTAAGAGGAGCAATCGGAGTACTAAGGAAATCATTATTATTGGTATTCGAGAAGTCACACAATTTGGTATTATCTTGCGCCATGGGTACTTGGTATGTCTTGACTTGAGCGAAGACCTCCCCGGCAACGGCGCCAGAAATCCTTCTTGCTACGTCTTGAGCTTGTGTTGGTTTTCCTTGAAGAGGAAAGGGTGATGCAGCAATAGTAGCGTAAGTATTTCCCTCAGTTTTTGAGAACCAAGGTATCAATCCAGTAGGAGGCTCCTCAAAAGTCCCACGCACCTACACAAACAAACAAAGAACTCGCAACCAACGCAATAAAGGGGTTGTCAATCCCTTCACGGCCACTTGTGAAAGTGAGATCTAATAGAGATAGTATGATAAGATAAATATATTTTTGGTATTTTATAATATAGATGCAAAAAGTAAAGATGCAAATAAAAGTAGATTGGAAGCAAATATGATAAGAGATAGACCCGGGGGCCATAGGTTTCACTAGAGGCTTCTCTCAAGATAGCATAAGTATTACGGTGGGTGAACAAATTACTGTCGAGCAATTGATAGAAAAGCGAATAATTATGAGATTATCTAGGCATGATCATGTATATAGGCATCATGTCCGCAACAAGTAGACCGACTCCTGCTTGCATCTACTACTATTACTCCACACATGACCGACTCCTGCCTGCATCTAGAGTATTAAGTTCATAAGAACAGAGTAACGCCTTAAGCAAGATGACATGATGTAGAGGGATAAACTCATGCAATATGATATAAACCCCATCTTTTTATCCTCGATGGCAACAATACAATACGTGCCTTGTTGCCCCTGCTGTCACTGGGAAAGGACACCGCAAGATTGAACCTAAAGCTAAGCACTTCTCCCATGGCAAGAAAGATCAATCTAGTAGGTCAAACCAAACTGATAATTCGAAGAGACTTGCAAAGATAACTCAATCATACATAAAAGAATTCAGAGGAGATTCAAATATTTCTCATGGATAAACTTGATCATAAACCCATAATTCATCGGATCTCGATAAAACACACTGCAAAAAGAGTTTACATTGAATAGATCTCCACAGGAGAGGGGGAGAACATTGTATTGAGATCCAAAAAGAGAGAAGAAGCCATCTAGCTAATAACTATGGATCCGAAGGTCTGTGGTAAACTACTCACAACTCATCGGAGGGGCTATGATGTTGATGTAGAAGCCCTCCGTGGTCGATTCCCCCTCCAGCGGAGCGCCGACGAAGGCTCCAAGATGGGATCTCGCGGATATAGAAGGTTACGGCAGTGGAAATTGTGTTTCGTTGGCTCCCTAGTTGTTTTCGGGGTACGTAGGCTTATATTGGAGGAAGAAGTACGTCGGTGGCCGCCCGTGGGGCCCACAAGACAGGGGGCACGCCCTCCTATCTCGTGGAGGCTTCGGCTGCTTCTTGACTTGCACTCCAAGTCCTCTGGATCACGTTCGTTCCAAAAATCACGCTCCCGAAGGTTTCATTCCGTTTGGACTCCGTTTGATATTCCTTTTCTCCGAAATACTAAAATAGGCTAAAAAAACAGCAATACGGGCTGGGCCTCCGGTTAGTAGGTTAGTCCCAAAAATGATATAAAGGTGTAAAATAAAGCCCATAAACATCCAAAAGGGGTAATATAATAGCATGGAACAATCAAAAATTATAGATACGTTGGAGACGTATCAGCAGCATCAACATCATGTACCGCCAAACGATGGAGTTGTTGGGCATCAAGGCCAAGTAGCTTCAGCCCAGCCGGACTGTCTTCCATGGCATAGTTCCCGGCCTTTCCTGCTCACCAATCGGCAAGATCAAGATCGACGTCCTGTTTGGCGACAAGGACCACTTCCGCCGCGAGCCAATCTAGTTTGAGGTGGTTGACCTGGACAGCCCCTACCACGTGCTCTTGGGCCGCCCCGCGCTGGCCAAATTCATGATGGTCCCACACTACGCCTATCTGAAGGCCAAGATGCTGAGTACCAAGGGCATCATCACTGTTGTCGGCGACTACCGGAAGTCGGTAGAGTGCGCTGCCGCCAGCAGCCGGCTGGCCGAGTCCCTCGTCATCGCTTAAGAGAAGCGTCTCCTTGACTGGATGGTAGCCATGGCTAGCAAGCGGCCGTCCATGCCGACTGATCCCAAGGAGACAGAAGCAGGAGCCTCCTTCCAGCCGGCCAAGGAAACCAAGAATATCGCCTTGGACCTGGCGCGCCCGGAGAGGTTAGTTGTCGTGGGGACTAACCTCGACAGCAAATAGGAAGGCAAGCTCGTCAATTTCCTCCGTGAGAATCGAGACATCTTCGCATGGTCCCCCAAAGACATGTCGGGTGTTTTGACGGATTTTGCCAAGCACAAACTCCATGTGAGGCCGGATGCTAAGCCGTTCAAGCAACCCCTCTGCCGCCTATCAAAAGAGAAGAGAAGGATTGTTGGTGAAGAAATCGCCCGGCTTCTGGCAGCCGGCTTCATCATGGAAGTGTTCTACCTGGACTATCTTGCCAACCCAGTCCTCATCTTGAAGAAGAATAACAAGTGATGCATGTGGATAGACTACACGAGCCTCAACAAAGCCTACCCCAAGGATCCGTTTGCTCTGCCACGGATCGACCAAGTGATAGACTCCACGGCCGGCTGCGAGCTGTTGTCGTTCTTGGACGCATACTCCGGCTACCACCAGATCAAGCTAGATCCGGCCGACCGCCTGAAGATCGCCTTCATCACACCATTCGGCGCCTTCTTCTCCATCCCCATGACATTCGACTAGAGGAATGCCAACGCTACCTTCCAACAATGCATACAGAAGTGCCTCCTGAAGCAACTCGGCCACAATGCCCACGTCTATGTGGATGATATTGTGGTGAAGACGGAGAAGCGTGGCACCCTCCTGGAGGATCTGAAGGAGACCTTTGAAAATCTGCGCCACTTTCAAATCAAGCTCAACCCGGAGAAGTGTGTCTTCCGATTACCAGCTGACCAGATCCTTGGCTTCCTCATCTCTGAACGTAGCATCGAGTGCAACCCCGTGAAAATCAAGTCCATCGAGCGGATGGAGAGACCCACCAAGCTGTGTGACATCCAAAAATTCACCGGGTGCCTGGCATCCCTTAGCCACTTCATCAGTCGGCTGGGTGAGAAGGCACTCCCCCTATACCAGCTCATGAAGAAAACCACTTGCTTTGAGTGGAATGACCAGGCGGGCAAAGCTTTTCTTCAGCTAAAGCGCATGATGTCCACGCCGCCTATCCTGGCGGTTCTGGCTGCTAAAGAGCCCATGCTCCTCTAAATTGCCACCACCAACCGAGTCATCAGCATGGTGATCGTGGTTAAGCGCCCAGATGCCTTCAAGATGCGGCCGGTCCAGAGGCCAATGTACTACCTGAGCGAGGTTTTGCTTGCCTCCAAGCAGAACTACCCCCACTACCAGAAGATGAGCTATGGCGTGTACTTTTCCGCCAAGAAGTTGAAGCAGTATTTCCAAGAGCACTCCATCACGGTCATCTGCACCGCCGCCCCCCCCCCCTTGCCGAGATCATGGGCAACAGAGATGCTTCTGACCGGGTGGCCAAGTGGGCCATCGAGCTGGCCCCCCACACCATCCTCTTCCAGCCCCACACCGCCATCAAGTCCCAAGCGCTGGCCGACTTCCTCGTCGACTGGGACGAGTCCCAGTACCTTCCGCTAGTGCCGGATTCCACCCATTGCCGGATGCACTTTGACGGCTCGAAGACGTGCACCCGCCTAGGAGCCGACATCGTCCTCACCTCTCCGAAAGGCGACAAGCTGAAGTACGTGCTGCAGATCCACTTCGCCACCTCCAACAATGTAGCTGAGTACGAGGCGTTCGTCTTCAGGCTCTGACTGGCCAAGGAAATTGGCATCCGCCGCACCCTTTGCTATGGCGACTCCAACTTGGTGGTCCAGCAGTCGTGCGACGACTGGGATGCCAAGGATGCCAACATGGCAAGCTACCGCTTCCTCGTCCAGCAGATGAGCGGGCACTTTGATGGGTGCGAGTTCCTCCACGTACCACGAGCCGACAACGACGCAGCGGACGCCCTAGCTCGCATTGGCTCCACCCGGCAGGCCATACCAGCCGGTGTCTCGCTCGAGTGCCTATGAAAGCCGTCTATCAAGCCCTCACCGGACTCCGACTCCATATTCGTGTCAGCTGACCCCGAAGTAGTCGAATCCTGCTCGGGGAGTTCAGCAGGTGGCCCGGGGACTTTAGCAGGCGGTCCGGGGGCTACACCACTAGGACCCGACCCAGGAATTCCAGCAGGTCACCCGGGGACCGCAGCAGTCATCCCGGGGACTTCATAGACTCCATCAGGAGCGGCCGGCTCCAGCCCGCCGCCTCCAAGCCCGGCCACCCTAGTCCCAATTGTCGTCTTCACAATGGTAGAAGCACCATCCTGGGCGCAGCCCATCCGCGACTATCTGGTGAGCCGCGTGCTACTAGGCAATGAAGTGCTAGCCAGATAGATCCAGCGTCGAGCAGGCGCCTACAGCATCGTCGACAGCGAGCTTGCAAGGCACGGCATGACTGGCGTTTATCAGTGTTGCGTGGAGCTAGAGAAGGGCATGAAGATCCTCAGAGACATTCACCAAGGCGAATGTGGCCACCATGTTGCTTCCATGTCTCTTGTAGGCAAAGCCTTCTGCCATGGTTTCTTCTGGCCAACTGCTTTGGAAGAGGCCAAAGAGTTGGTCAAGAAGTGCAAAGGATGCGAGAAGTTCAGCACCAAGCAACACCAGCCGACTTCTGTCCTCAAGACCATCCCCATCACCCGGCCATTTGCCGTGTGGGGCTTGGACATGGTGGTCCCATTCAAGACAGCACGCGGTGGCATGACTCACCTGCTGGTCGCCATGGATAGATTCACCAAGTGGATAGAGGCCAAGCCAATCAAGAAGCTGAACAGTCCGACTGCCGTCACGTTCATCGCCGACATCACCATCCGATATGGTGTTCCCCACAACATAATCACTGACAATGGCACCAACTTCGCCAAAGGCGCCTTGGCCCGTTTCTGCACGAACTAGGGCATCCGACTGGACCTAGCGTCTGTTTCCCACCCATAGTCAAATGCCCAGGTGGAGCGAGCAAACGGCCTCATCTTGTTCGGCATCAAGCCCCGCCTGGTCGAGCCACTAGAGCGATTAGCCGGCTGCTGGATTGACAAGCTGTCGGCCGTCCTCTGGAGTCTTCAGAGCACGACCAATAGATCAACCAGCTTTACGCCCTTCTTACTTGTGTACGGTGCCGAGGCCATCATCCCCATAGATATCGAGTTCGACTTGCCTCGTGTCACCATGTACACGGCAGCGGAAGCAAAGGAGGCACGAGAAGACAGCGTTGATCTGCTGGCAGAGGCCCGGCTGCTGGCGTGTAGCCGGTCCGCCATCTAACAGTAGAGCCTGCTCCGCTACCACAAAAGAAGGTCAAGCCGCAAACATTCCGTGAAGGCGGCCTTGTGCCCCACCTAATCCAGCAATCAGCCAACCAGCACAAGCTCGCAGCTCCTTGGGAAGGCCCTATCATTATCAGCAGGGCCCTGGGCAATGACTCGTACTACCTCATCAACACACAAAAGCCTAGGGCAGGCAAGCGAAGCACAGCCAGCAAAGAGATAGAGTGGCCATGGAACGTGAACCTACTCCGTCCATTTATAGTTAAAGCGAGCTTATGTACCACATTGACTTTTGTAATAAGTAAAGACATCAGGTCCCTCGAGATGCACTCGGGAGCTACCTTTTTATCTATGAGATAAGCTTATGCCATAATTTGAGTTTTTTATGTATTCTCGCCCCGCCTGGGTCCGGCCAGCCGGCCCGGGGGACTCACTGCCTTGGCTTAAGTTAGCACCACCCGGAGCCGCCTAGTAGTGTGCCGACGCCAAAGACCTCTCTTGACCCGGCCACAGCTCGTAGCGCGGCTGTCCGGCTGGCTAGAGCTAAAGGCCAGAAACACTATTCACACAAAAAACGGCTAAGGAAAATCTTGACTCTAAGCCAAGCCGGCCCCATGTCCCCCTCGTCCGGCTGCTCAGCAGCCGGCGGGCCAGCTTCTCTCTCGACTAGCTACGCACTAAGCGGCTGAAGTAACTTGCCCATTCTAAACGACCAAGTCCCTAACCTAGCCACAGACCACGACGCGGCTGTCCAGCTGGCAGGGAGGTGGCAAAAGGAAGGCGGCAAATGAAAAAGCCAAAGTGGGCAAAAGCAAACTCAAGCTAGAACCCGGCAACACATGCAAAAATGTGGGGATTCAAACTTTATACATTGCAAAAGAGCCCAAGCCGGCATTCATCAAGTTTAAAAATACACCCCCAGTGGGTGGAACTACGCATAACTGATATCATTTTCAAACCCGAAGACAGAAAAAACTTGAAAAAAGATAATAGTCCAACTAGGCGGACGACCTCTCAGGCTGCACGGACGGGTTGGCAGCAGGCGTAGCTCCGACAGGTGGGGCTTCTGGCTGCTGGGGCTCGTCCTGGCTATCGCCAGTGGCTGACGTGGTCTCTCGCTGGTCACTAGCCGGCGCTCGGTCGGGCCGAGTCGGACTGGTCGCTCCGCCGTCCGGTGCGACGGAGCTGCCTTCCTCGTCCTCGTCGTCCTTGTCGCCTTCGTCGCTGGAGGCGATCTCCACTGCCGAGTCCTTCCCGTCCGACGGGTTCAGACCGAACTAGGACGGAGGGACAGCGGCGCCGTCATCTCCCCGCTCCGGGATGAAGACGTCAACGTTAGCATAATCGACAAGAGCTGACGCTCGGATAGCGATGTCCTCGCGCTTGTCAGGACCCCGACTCAATGCCACATCGATCTAGCATGTAACACCTCATATCACTTTGCAGCCTCACGCACGGTATCCCCACGAGTGTCGCCTTACCTTTGCCCGGGACCGTTTGCGCCTTTTGGCACACGTATATGATAGTGTCGCTAGCATCCATATGATAAGGAGCCCGGGCTGACATGGCTAGTCGTAAACCCAAAGTTGCACAAACTTACAGGGACAGGCATCCATGACCCAACATCGAACGTGTCGGTCATCAGCGAGTGAATCCAGGCTGTAGCACTGGGCTAGCAGGACTCCGGTGAACCGGGCTGTAGCGGGCTAACAGGACTCCAGTATTCATCGCGTGACATTTCCCCGAAGGGACAGACACAGGAACGAAGAAGGACACATGCCGGCCAGCCTAAGTGTTCCGGAGCAGTAGCAAGCTAGCATGGCTCAGTGGAAGCACTAGGAGACATTTCCCGGTAAGAGAGGCTACTAAGGATAAACAACTAGATAGTCAGATCCCACACATACCAAGCATTTCAATAACATACACACAATATTCTCGATATGTGCAAATACAACATGGCATCACAACATGACTCTACAACTCAAGTATTTATTCATTAGGCTCCGAGGAGCGGGATATTACAAACAGGGGTCTCATGACCCAACATTCAGAGCATACAAATCAAAGCACATGCGGAAGCTATGATGTCTGAGTACAGACATCTATAAATGAAAAAGGCTGAGAAGCCTGACTATCTACCAGATCCTGCCGAGGGCACAAGATCGTAGCTGAGGTAACAAGCTAAACGTCGAAGTCCACGTGGAACCACTAGTGAGACTGAAGTCTCTCTGCAAAAATATAAATTAAGCAACGTGAGTACAAATGTACCCGGCAAGACTTACATCAGAACTAACTACATATGCATCATTATCAACAAAGGGGATGGTGGGGTTTAACTGCAGCAAGCCAGCTTTGACTCGGTGGCTATCCTAAACTACGACTGCAAGTAACTCTTTTGAGGTGGCGCACACGAGTCCACATATTCACCATATCAATACACCACTACGGATCCGCTCCCGTCTCCCTACGAGAACGCCATCCATAGCACTCACGCTTATCTTGCGTATTTTAGAGTATCCACATTCACTTGTCTATGAACTGTACAGGCAACCCAGAAGTCCTTTACCGCGGACACGGCTATTCGAATAGATCATATTAACCCTGCAGGGGTGTACTTCTTCACACACGCTCTCGCCACTTATCGCCATGTACACCTTGTGTATCTCGGCAACCTTCAAGCGGAAGCCTGGCGAGGGAGTCGGCCATGACCTGACTAACCAAACAAGTCTCTCGTCCAGGTTTATCGCCTATTCGGGTTCCATCCGCAAGGAGATCCGGCCGGGGTGTCGCTCACGGCCCCAAACGATGTGTGCAGGGTTCCCAAGTCCACCATCCGGGTGCCACTTGGTACACCGGGCCACAGTGCCTAGTCTGTCCCAAGCCCACCAATACCGGGTGCCACTTGGTAGACTACCAACACTACCTACAAACACCAGAAACTAGTTGCAACTCCTGGACAGAGATCATGTTGATTAATAAGTCGAGAGGGGTCGAGTTACCGGAACCCAATGTGTGGTAGTAACTGGTCATGGATCACAAACACAGAACTCAGTTCCTGAAGACGGCTGCAATGAGACAACCCACCATGTACTCCTACATGGCCTCTCACCGCTACCTTTACCAAATCGTGTTCACACACTTAGCTCTCAATGGTAGGACATGTTCCCACACCTCCGATTCATCCCCGATGAATCAGACCTGACTCAACTCTAAGCAGTAGCAGGCATGACAAACAAACATGAATGAGTAGGCACAACAGGGCTCAAACAACTCCTACTCATGCTAGTGGGTTTCATCTATTTACTGTGGCAATGACAGGTCGTGCAAAGGATAAAGGGGTTCAGCTACCACAACAAGTAACAGATGAATCGGTGTTGTCCTAATGCAGTAAAAGAGAGCAGGAGCGAGAGAGTAGGGTTGTATCGGAATGAACAAGGGGGTTTTGCTTGCCTGGCACTTCTGAAGATGATATAGCTCTTCATCGGTGTCATCGATCTCATCGTCGAAACATCGTCTACTGAGAGGGGACAAATACCGACAAACAAGGAAGAAACACAATCAATGCAATGCACAATATGATGCATGATCATGACATGGCAATATGCTGTTGATTGGGCTAATGCAACTAGCAACAAGTTAAATGGAGTTGGTTTGAATCCAGGATTCAAATTCAAACTCCATATGTGAGGGTTTAAATGCCATTTATAAGATTTGTGCTAAGCAGTGGTCATAAGTTGTTCTAACATGCATGAAAATGGTACATATGGATAGATTGGATTTTTCTGATCATTTTTCATATATAAATTATTTAATTTGGAGTTACGGTTGAATTTCTATGAATTTTTGAAGTTTGTAGCATTTTCTGGAATTTCCTATATAAAAATAAATCCAGAAAATACTTATTGCGTCAGCATGATGTCGTGGTGACGTCAGCAGGTCAAAGGCGATGGTCCAGGTCAAACCTGACCAGGAGGCCCACTGGTCAGTGACACACCGCTGGCATGAGTCACTGACGTGTGGGGCCGGTCAAAGGCCACGTCAGCAAGTCAAACTGACGTGTGGGACCAGCTGGGTTAATAACTAATCTAAACATAACATTAAGTTAAACTAAACAGGCACTGGGCCCACATGGCAGTGAAACAGTGGCTAAATAAGTTAGAATAAACTAAACTAATTAACAGGGGGCTGGCCCCACCTGTCATCGACCCAGGGGAGGTCAAACCCCTGGTCAACAGGGCCTAACCCGCCGGCGGTTCGTCGCCGGTGGCAACAGGCGCGGCGGAGGGCTCGGGCTCGCTCCTCCGGCGTCCAAATGGACGAAGGAGAGCGGCTACGGAGAGCTGGAGCTCACCCGCGCCCGTTTCAGCAAGCAGCAGCAGCTAGGGCGGCCGGAGACGATGGCCGCGAGCTCGGCAGCGGCGGCCGGAGCTCGGGCGTGCTCGGGTTCGGCGTTACACGGCACGGCGAGATCAGCTGAGGGGCTCTACGGGTTACTGGGGTCATCAGGAGCACTCGGAGGCAACGAGCGCAGGTGGAGGAGCTCGGGAGCACGAAGCTCACTGTCCATGGCGGCGGCCGGAGCTCGGGTTCGGCGGGGCAGCTAGCTAGGGGACGAAATCAAGTGCACGGAGTGAGGGGAAGAGAAGAGGAGCTCACGAGGAGTCGATTGGAGCAGACGGCGAGCTCGGGGAGGCACCGGAGGCAGCAAATGGACGGCGACGATCTCCGGTGGCCGACGAGGGGAACGGCGGTGCTTGCAACGTCCAGGGGCTTCCGGCGTCGGGCGGCTCGGTGAGGAGGAAGAGAGGGACGAGGCAGAGCTCGTGGGCGTGTCGGAGAGGCTCGAGGATGGCTGCGGCTACGACTATGGCGACCGGCAGTGGCGGGCTCCGCTCAGTGGCTGCGTGCGAGAAACAGAGGAGGGGGGAAGGAGCGAGGAGAGTGAGAGAGAGCCAGAGGCTGTGTGGCGCTCCGTGGCGTCGTCTAGGAGGGGCCGGGGAAGCAGGAGGTGGCCGGGGAAGCAGGAGGTGGCCGGGGCAGCGTCGGCGCTCGCCACGCACCTGTTCGTCCTCCTGGCAGAGGAGGAAGATGACAAGGGGGCGCTGCGCTGGGCCGGCCAGATGGGCTGGCCAGCTGGGCTGCGACAGGTGAGTCCAGGTGAGGTTCTCTCCTCTCTTTTATTTAATGTTTCTGTTTTCTATTATTTCTGTAACTGTTGGGCTTTATTAAAAATATCTAGGCACTTCCAAAAATCATGAAACTAATCATGGCTACTGTTTAGAATATATCCAACAGTAAACATTTTAGTTTATGATTATTTGAGCATTTTAAATATTTTATAGTATTTAAATGCCCAAATGCAAATAAGTAATGATTTAATTCAGAAATCCAGAATGGCCTAGAAAAATGTGCACCATTTTTGGGAGAGGTTCTAGACCAATTCAAAAATGATGAACTTTCGTGAAGGGCATTTTGGGTTCATTGAAATGTTTTTCAGTTGAACCTGGTATTTTCAGGGGGGCTGGGGGTTCTGTCATCCCCATTTCAACTTTCATAAAATTTAAACATGATGCACACATGAAGGGAAACCCTGGTGCAAAGCCATAAGCTAGGGATGTGACAACTCGCCCCCACTAAACAAGAATCTCGACCCGAGATTCAAGCGTAGGGTAAGACGAAGGGGGCACGCAAGCTAACACAATCTTCACGATCCAGGTTGCACTTCAAATGAACGTTGATTCAATCACCATCTTTGTCTTGTCGTCTTGCTCTGAGAACTCCAGCCAATATGACAACGAGAGGAGAAGGGGACTCTAGAAGGATCGATCTTCTCGAAGATCGAACAACTCAGGATCAACTCATGGGACGAGACATTGACACATCTCTCGAGCTGAGACACGAAGCACACATCTAGAGGGATGGAGTGAAACGGATGACGAAGGTTCACTAGGTAGGCAACAATTCCACACCTAAGAGGGTGGTGAACGGTTGTCAATGTAGCGAGGAGTTAAGTTGACATGACACCATAATCATGCACCTTAGGGAAGGTGACTCGTAGAAATATCCCCTTAAGTGGCAAAAAGAATTACCTTTGACTCAGAGATCATTGAAACTCTTTATACCAGCCTAGGGTAAATTACGAACGATCGTTTGACAGAGTTCAGGAGAACGACACACTCGGCTAGAATGGATGATGTGGATTACCTTGTTGAAGACAACACAACGGATGATTTTATTAACTGACGAGAAGCTCAGCAGTAGAGAGTGAGTCCACTATTTGAAAAGCTATAGCATAACCAAGGAAACTGAGAGCAATCCCAGTTAGTGCCGATGATAACACCTAGCACTTGTGCGTGCTCTCAGGAACTTGAGCATTTCCATATTCATCAAGGTTTTACCAATATCCGTGACAAGGATCCTGGCAACACAACTTATTACCATGATGAATGGTGATGGATGATGCAGATGCATAGGAAGATAACAGCTTCTCAGAGCTCACCTTAGCGAGGCCAAAAGATCGAAATCCGGATGATCGACCGAGAGACATTTAGCACTCCACTTCTAACGTTCTCCTTGATGTGCTAGCGCAATCCATAAATAATTATGGTTTGCTATCTAGAACATCAAGTAAAAGGTCGGACTTCGGGAACACAAAAATCCACAAGGAACGACTAGGGAGTAAATCCTGCGAAATCCTTATGGGGAGGTGGTCAACTTCCTCAATCAAGATACTATAATAATGGGTCTTCCGGCTGGGTGTGTTGGCCATGACATCCACTTTACCGGTTACCGAGGGACCAGTATTATAGTTCTTGGGAAATGTTCCAACCATCATATCTGCCTGAGATTCAGATCTGGTTGGTGTCAGGATATTCCAGACTCATCGAGTCTAGGAAGAAAATGAAAGTTTGCAACACAATTCGACGAGATGACGTTGCGAGATTCTCGGGAAATGAACTACCATAGCAAGCTCCAAACATGAGCTGGTTCTGCTACAAACATGTGAACACGTTGTCCCAGAGAAGCATGACCATGTAGTAGTCTTATAATAAAACACTACCGAGTTCAGGTTGGGAACCACCATCGAGGATATCGAAGTCCTTACATAAGTCCGGATTAGCTCTTATGAAGGAACTCCTTCTCCTTGAACAAATCAATCAGTGGCTTGGCGTGCTAGGAACACATATAGAATGGAGGTAGCGAGCCTATCAAACCATAGCATCTTCGCACATGCATGACTAACTTGAGATGATTCCAGAGGAGGCAAGACAAACTTTCTCGAATTCGTGGCGACAATTTTCACCAAGTACACGTGAATCAGAGGTAGTCACTTCTTTCATCCAAACATATGCTTCATGCACGGGACATGAAGAAAATGCTTACACAAGTTTCCAACACTAGCTTAATGTTCAACAAAATCATGGAGGAGATAAGGATGTTGTCAATGGGCTCAACAACAATTCATCCGGGTTTCCTTTTAAAAGGAATTCCATAGTTAAGTGAACACGGTGATAGCATTGGTCAGACCAAAGAATATAATGGTGTATGCTCGAGGAAAAACCACGAGTAAGACAACATTACGAATTTTGTTGGTTCTGATTGATTTGACGATAGCCCATACTCAATCAAAGGTTTGGGTAAGATAATAGATCCAACAATTGTTCACAAGGACCAATTGATGAAGATATCATCTTGCTTCAATACACACACACACACACAAAGATATCCCTTAACATGAACTAAGTCGGACAAGCTTTTATCTTCCAACTCTCCAAGTTGTTGTTTAGCTTGACCAACTAGCTCAGGGGTATCCCACATAGATTCTTGGAGAAGGGTGGTTTACAGGAAACCATCTTGATCACGAACTCAACATAGCGGTCAGGTGATAACCTGGTAATACTTCTGAGAAGATATTCAGAAAATCACGAACCACCGATATGTTACTAAGCTCGAGAACAATCTTGCTTTTTAGGGCAAGACGATATGATCAAGGAGCGAGGGATTGTCACAATCCTAAATCCTTGGTTGATGAGTGCACCCAGAAATATGGACTAGGTAGCATGATCTATCTTAGAATGATGATTCAAGAACCAACACACTAAGAATGAAATTATTGTCCTTTACTACCAAGTAACATATTTCTTTCGGATAACCCATGCAGAGAGGTAGAACTGGCAGATTCACAATATAGAATGGAGAACTCATCAAAAGCACTCTAGTTGTGATCTTTGGTTCAAATAACTTCTGCCTGAATGGGTCATAGTATTTGGAAGAAGGAAAATACCATGGACCTCGAGGACTAATGCAAAAATTACTAATTTCCTAAAGGAACTAGCAACACTATCAACATGAGGTAAATGGGGTGAATCTCGGGTTCAGAACCCAGAAATAGAATGCCTACTAACTAAATGGCATCACGGGATGCTTTCGAGAATGATGGCCAGAATCATCACACTGGGAACATAAAACGTGGCTAAGTTACTAGGTGATATTCTAGACATCTAGGGTCATAATAATAGCTCCAACATATACGTCGAGGCAATAGAGTACCTCAACTCACCGTTTAGTGTGGTTAACCTGGCCTAAAAGGACATCAGAACGAAAAGAAGGGATTTGCAAATGCATCAGATTATTTAGAAACCTGGGATGACTCGGACAGCATAACGGCTATAAATGCTCAAAAAAGAGTTGAGACATGCTACAAAAATGGTGGCATAACCACTCGATCATCATAATATCAAGGTTCTGAGATCAACTATGAACATACAGAAGATAGTAGGAACTGGACTGAGGCTTAAATCCAACGATCTTATAAGTCTACGGATTAGTAACACGTGATCCTGATAGATAGATGAGAAGGCCTAGTTCTTAATCCCCGTAGAAGAGAAGAGGATGACTCAGATCAGAAGGGCATAAGGTATAAGGAGTAAAAAGAGCCTTACGTTCCATCCCACAATCAATTCCCTTATATAACTAAAGAATTTCTAGACTCAACTTTCACCAGTTTGGCTTGGTAATCCTACAGGCAGTCAAGCTCTAATACCAAAGCTGTCAGGACCCTGACTCAATGCCACATCTATCTAGCATGTAACACCTCATATCACTTTGCAGCCTCACGCACGGTATCCCCACGAGTGTCTCCTTACCTTTGCCCGGGAGCGTTTGCGCCTTTTGGCACACGTATATGATAGTGTCGCTAGCATCCATATGATAAGGAGCCTGGGCTGACATGGCTAGTCGTAAACCCAAAGTGGCACAAACTTACAGGGACAGGCATCCATGACCCAACATCGAACGTGTCGGTCATCAGCGAGTGAATCCAGGCTGTAGCACTGGGCTAGCAGGACTCCGGTGAACCGGGCTGTAGCGGGCTAACAGGACTCCGGTATTCATCGCGTGACATTTCCACGAAGGGACAGACACAGGAACGAAGAAGGACACATGCCGGCCAGCCTAAGTGTTCCGGAGCAGTAGCAAGCTACCATGGCTCAGTGGAAGCACTACGAGACATTTCCCGGTAAGAGAGGCTACTAAGGATAAACAACTAGATAGTCAGATCCCACACATACCAAGCATTTCAATAACATACACACAATATGCTCGATATGTGCAAATACAACATGGCATCACAACATGACTCTACAACTCAAGTATTTATTCATTAGGCTCCGAGGAGCGGGATATTACAAACAGGGGTCTCATGACCCAACATTCAGAGCATACAAATCAAAGCACATGCGGAAGCTATGATGTCTGAGTACAGACATCTATAAATGAAAAAGGCTGAGAAGCCTGACTATCTACCAGATCCTGCCGAGGGCACAAGATCGTAGCTGAGGTAACAAGCTAAACGTCGAAGTCCACGTGGAACCACTAGTGAGACTGAAGTCTCTCTGCAAAAACATAAATTAAGCAACGTGAGTACAAATGTACCCAGCAAGACTTACATCAAAACTAACTACATATGCATCATTATCAACAAAGGGGATGGTGGGGTTTAACTGCAGCAAGCCAGCTTTGACTCGGTGGCTATCCTAAACTACGACTGCAAGTAACTCTTTTGAGGTGGCGCACACGAGTCCACATATTCACCATATCAATACACCACTATGGATCCGCTCCCGTCTCCCTACGAGAACGCCATCCATAGCACTCACGCTTATCTTGCGTAATTTAGAGTATCCACTTTCACTTGTCTATGAACTGTACAGGCAACCCAGAAGTCCTTTACCGCGGACACGGCTATTCGAATAGATCATATTAACCCTGCAGGGGTGTACTTCTTCACACACGCTCTCGCCACTTATCGCCATGTACACCTCGTGTATCTCGGCAACCTTCAAGCGGAAGCCTGGCGAGGGAGTCGGCCATGACCTGACTAACCAAACAAGTCTCTCGTCCAGGTTTATCGCCTATTCGGGTTCCATCCGCAAGGAGATCCGGCTGGGGTGTCGCTCACGGCCCCAAACGATGTGTGCAGGGTTCCCAAGTCCACCATCCGGGTGCCACTTGGTACACCGGGCCACTGTGCCTAGTCTGTCCCAAGCCCACCTGTACCGGGTGCCGCTTGGTAGACTACTAACACTACCTACAAACACCAGAAACTAGTTGCAACTCCTGGACAGAGATCATGTTGATTAATAAGTCGAGAGGGGTCGAGTTACCGTAACCCAATGTGTGGTAGTAACTGGTCATGGATCACAAACACAGAACTCAGTTCCTGAAGACGGCTGCAATGAGACAACCCACCATGTACTCCTACATGGCCTCTCACCGCTACCTTTACCAAATCGTGTTCACACACTTAGCTCTCAACGGTAGGACATGTTCCCACACCTCCGATTCATCCCCGATGAATCAGACCTGACTCAACTCTAAGCAGTAGCAGGCATGACAAACAAGCATGAATGAGTAGGCACAACAGGGCTCAAACAACTCCTACTTATGCTAGCGGGTTTCATCTATTTACTGTGGCAATGACAGGTCATGCAAAGGATAAAGGGGTTCAGCTACCGCAACAAGTAACAGATGAATCGGTGTTGTCCTAATGCAGTAAAAGAGAGCAGGAGCGAGAGAGTAGGGTTGTATCGGAATGAACAAGGGGGTTTTGCTTGCCTGGCACTTCTGAAGATGATATAGCTCTTCATCGGTGTCATCAATCTCATCGTCGGAACATCGTCTACTGAGAGGGGACAAATACCGACAAACAAGGAAGAAACACAATCAATGCAATGCACAATATGATGCATGATCATGACATGGCAATATGCTGTTGATTGGGCTAATGCAACTAGCAACAAGTTAAATGGAGTTGGTTTGAATCCAGGATTCAAATTCAAACTCCATATGTGAGGGTTTAAATGCCATTTATAAGATTTGTGCTAAGCAGTGGTCATAAGTTGTTCTAACATGAATGAAAATGGTACAGATGGATAGATTGGATTTTTCTGATCATTTTTCATATATAAATTATTTAATTTGGAGTTACGGTTGAATTTCTATGAATTTTTAAAGTTTGTAGCATTTTCTGGAATTTCCTGTATAAAAATAAATCCAGAAAATACTTATTGCGTCAGCATGATGTCGTGGTGACGTCAACAAGTCAAAGGCGATGGTCCAGGTCAAACCTGACCAGGGGGCCCACTGGTCAGTGACACACCGCTGGCATGAGTCACTGACGTGTGGGGCCGGTCAAAGGCCACGTCAGCAAGTCAAACTGACGTGTGGGACCAGCTGGGTTAATAACTAATCTAAACATAACATTAAGTTAAACTAAACAGGCACTGGGCCCACATGGCAGTGAAACAGTGGCTAAATAAGTTAGAATAAACTAAACTAATTAACAGGGGGCTGGCCCCACCTGTCATCGACCCAGGGGAGGTCAAACCCCTAGTCAACAGGGCCTAACCCGCCGGCGGTTCGTCACCGGTGGCAATAGGAGCGGCGGAGGGCTCGGGCTCGCTCCTCCGGCGTCCAAATGGACGGAGGAGAGCGGCTACGGAGAGCTGGAGCTCACCCGCGCCCGTTTCAGCAAGCAGCAGCAGCTAGGGCGGCCGGAGACGATGGCCTCGAGCTCGGCAGCGGCGGCCAGAGCTCGGGCGTGCTCGGGTTCGGCGTTACACGGCACGGCGAGATCAGCTGAGGGGCTCTACGGGTTACTGGGGTCATCAGGAGCACTCGGAGGCAATGAGCGCAGGTGGAGGAGCTCGGGAGCACGAAGCTCACCGTCCATGGCGGCGGCCAGAGCTCGGGTTCGGCGGGGCAGCTAGCTAGGGGACGAAATCAAGTGCACGGAGTGAGGGGAAGAGAAGAGGAGCTCACGAGGAGTCGATTGGAGCAGACGGCGAGCTCGGGGAGGCACCGGAGGCAGAAAATCGACGGCGACGATCTCCGGTGGCCGACGAGGGGAACGGCGGTGCTTGTGACGTCCAGGGGCTTCCAGCATCGGGCGGCTCGGTGAGGAGGAAGAGAGGGACGAGGCGGAGCTCATGGGCGTGTCGGAGAGGCTCGAGGATGGCTGCGGCTACGGCTATGGCGAACGGCGGCGGCGGGCTCCGCTCGGTGGCTGCGTGCGAGAAACAGAGGAGGGGGGAAGGAGCGAGGAGAGTGAGAGAGAACCAGAGGCTGCGTGGCGCTCCGTGGCGTCGTCTAGGAGGGGCCGGGGAAGCAGGAGGTGGCCGGGGCAGCGTCGGCGCCCGCCACGCACCTGTTCGTCCTCATGGCAGAGGAGGAAGATGACAAGGGGGCGCTGGGCTGGGCCGGCCAGATGGGCTAGCCAGCTGGGCTGCGACAGGTGAGTCCAGGTAAGGTTCTCTCCTCTCTTTTATTTAATGTTTCTGTTTTCTATTATTTCTGTAACTGTTGGGCTTTATTAAAAATATCTAGGCACTTCCAAAAATCATGAAACTAATCATGGCTACTGTTTAGAATATATCCAACAGTAAACATTTTAGTTTATGATTATTTGAGCATTTTAAATATTTATAGTATTTAAATGCCCAAATGCAAATAAGTAATGATTTAATTCAGAAATCCAGAATGGCCTAGAAAAATGTGCACCATTTTTGGGAGAGGTTCTAGACCAATTCAAAAATGATGAACTTTTGTGAAGGGCATTTTGGGTTCATTGAAATGTTTTTCAGTTGAACCTGGTATTTTCAGGGGGGGCTGGGGGTTCTGTCATCCCCATTTCAACTTTCATAAAATTTAAACATGATGCACACATGAAGGGAAACCTTGGTGCAAAGCCATAAGCTAGGGATGTGACAGCGCTCCGCCGCCAGCTCTGGCAGCGCCTCCTGGCGGAAGGTCGCCAGCTGCCCTAGGCGCACACCAGGGTACCAGGACTTGACGAACTCCAGCGCCTTGGCCGCCCCAGCCTTCGCCGCGGATCCCTTCCAGTCTTGGACCCGGTTGGCCACCACCTCCAGACAGTCAGCCGTCCAATTGGGAGTCCGCGAATCAGACCGCCCGTCCAAAAGCCCTCTAGGACCTGCGCCCCGGCGCGCTGAAGCCGGCGGAGCAGATGGTGCATTGGCTCGAGGCACATCCGGATGGCCGCGAGCTGTTCACCCACGGTCCAAGGCCAGTCCTGTGCAATCTCATTGCCCTCGCGCCGGCACTCATCATGATGAGCCTCGATGGCCATGCAGATGGCGACGGAACGGCCCGAGAGGAACTCTGTGCACAAGACAAAAGTGTTAGAAGACGGCCCCCGACAGTAGCCGGCAGCGAGCAGTCGGAACAAAAGAAAAGAGGCATATCGTCGAGCATGTCCTCGATCACAGAGTAGCCATCGTTGAGGAGCTTATCCTTCTTGTCCCAGTCCGCGCGCTGGGTCCCGAACTCGGCCCTAAGCTGCTCCTCGTCCGCTATCAGCTTCTGGACCTGCTCTGCGTGTCGCACGGCCTGGTCCGCCAGCTCCTTCTCCAGCCAGTCGTGTGCGGCGGCTGCCTGGTCGCGCTCCTGCCCCACAACCTGGAGCTGGCCCTCAAGCTCGACCACGCACTCCCTCAACGGGGCGGCAGCAACTGCAAAAAGAAAAACAAGCAAGCAGTGTCACCATCTACTTCAACAAAACCAAGAATAGGCTGCCAGAGAAGACCCGTCCCGACTGCTCAGCACTCGGCCTGAATCTGGGGGGCTACACCCAGTGGGTGCGCTTGTGCGACCCACTGAAGACCGGCTCACTTAGTTAGGCTCTTAGACAGCTTAGCAGTCCGGGTGGTTAGAGTCCGGTTCTGCGTATCGTAGGCAGCGACCCGCATGTTGTGCTAGTCCTGCAGCAAAAGCAAGCATATTAGCAAAACAAAAAGAATGCCTTTGAGTTCCAACCCGCCTGCTCAATAGCCGACTCGGAACTCGGGGGCTACACCCAGTGGGTGCATTGGCGCGTGCCCACTGAAGATTACAAGATGAACAAGAAAAAATAAGATGCACATACCCGGACGGCCGACCGTGTTGGCAGCAATTCCTCCCTCACCCTTAGGAGAGTGGGGCGAGGAACCGGTCCTCCAGGTCCCGCACCGCCAAGTTCAGGGTGGCAGGGCCGGCCCCTGCTACCCATCCTGAGGAAGCAGTGCTTGTGGCCCCAGCATTGGCCCCCCGCGAGCTCGAGGACGCAGCCTCCACCTGCCGCCTGGGCTCTGATGTCGCACGCCGGCGCATAGGAGCGCACACCGCTAAGGCCTGGCCTGCCGCCCGTTCGCCGCCGGCTGGTGGCGCCTCCGGTTGGTTGGGCTCGCCGCCTCCTTGTCCGCCAGCTTCCGACGCGCACTGGGTCTTCTCCGCCTCCGGGATGACGGTGTTGGGGACCACAGGCTCCGACACCGACTGGTACGCCCTGGCCGCCCCAGGTGGCGTCCGGTTCTCCGCCATCTCGTCCTCCGGCTGGTCGAGGGTGACGATCTCCGAGACCTTGCCCCTAGCTGGATCCACCGTAACCCTGGCATCGGCCTCCGCCTACGCCTTCGTCACTGGTTCCGCCTTCGCAGTGGCCCAGGCCTCCGCTTGCACTGCCTCCTTCACCTGGGCATTGGCCCGTGCCTTCTTCGCGGCCTCCTGTGCCTCACACACCTCCCGCGCGTTCCTCTCCTGCGCCTCCCGAAGGGCGGAAACTAGATTCGGACGCCGAGCATCCGTGGAACCGTCCACTGGTTCCATCAGCAAGGCAGATGAAGCCCGCGTGGTGGCGATGGCCGTCCTGCTCGGCAAGAGAGCAAACATAAGGAAACTCACCAAGAAAGAAGAAAAACATCAAGTTAGGTAGGCGAGCGTGCTTACCCGGATGTGAACGGCATGGGCTTGGGCCCATTCCGGACGGCGGCCACCTTCTAGGCCTTGTGCTGTCTGGTGGCGTCTGGCTGCCTGGCCTTCTTGGCCGGGTGGCTGCCATACCTCCCTGCCAGGCGGCGCTTATGTCCACCGGGTGCAACAGCTAGCCGCGACGTAGAAGGTCTGGCTCCTGCTCCCGCGCCTCCCTTAGGCGGACATTGCTCCTCGTCATCTTCGTCGCCGTCCGGTCAAGCCCAGACGTCGCAGATTCCTCCCCCACCGCCTCCTGCGGAGTCGCCTGCTTTGGGGCCGCCTGCTCCACCGCCGCCTCCTCCGGTGGCCTCCTCCTTGCCGCCTTCCTCCATGGTGGCCGCCCCTAGCTCGGGATTGTCGATGTCTCTATCCTCGCGGTCCGACATGCATTCGTCGCCCGGAGCCAACGTGCCTTGGCCCGGGAAGCGCTGCCGCAAAAGACGACTAGTCAAGATGGAGAAACAAAGAACATCATAAATAAGGCAACCGGACTTGGTACTTACCACTGGGGGCGGGTTGGCCCGACTGAAGGGCTCCTTGCCGATACACCACTCCTCTTCGCTGAGCTTGCAATTAGAGAAGTCGTTTACATGGCGGGCCAATCCCACCCTCGGCATCTCCTTGGTGGACATCCGGCATGGATCCCGGCGGCCGCTCATCTGGATGATGAGGTGCGGTCGAAGCTGAAGCGGCGATACCTGACAAATGATAAAGCCAACTAGCAGGTCAGCCGGCTTGAGCCCCTCCCGGCTTGTCATCTCTTCCAGCCGGGCGAGGATGCTGACAATATGGGCTGGCAGGGGGCGCTTGGGCGGCAGCTGGTTCTAGTTGTCGCGTGGCCCAGCAGGCGGCCCGGGCACGTAGGACGGCAGGTTGATGTAGTCGACGTTGCGGAGGTTCCTAATGTAGAAGTACGACTTCTGCCAAAGCTTGGTCGACTCGTGCAGAGGGATGGCCAGGAAGCGTGTGCTGCCTCCTAAGCGCCTCACGGCCACGAACACCCTACACTAGGCCAGCTCCACCTTCACCGTCGTACCCAGCTTGAGGTAGAAGAACCTACCCCAGAGCTCGATCATTGGCAAGACGCCGAGATATCCCTCGCAGAAGGTGATGAAGGCCGACAGGCACACCACCATGTTGGGGGTGAGGTGGTACGGCTGCAGCTGGTAGAAGTGAATGAACTCTCGGAAGAAGCCGCTAGCCGGGAGCAGGAAGCTGCGGAGAAAGTGTGCAGGGAAGACGACGTACTCACTGAGCTCTGGCCGCGGCGAGATCTCCGACTCAGGGGATGCGCACGCCCACTAAGTCGGCATGAGGAAGCCTCCGCGTCTTGCGGAGGAAATCGATGTGGTCGTCATGGACGTTGGACCCCAGCCAACCGCTCTTTGCCATGGCGCAAGGACGGCACGGAGGAGCTCGGCGACGGTGAAGAAGATGGTGGTCGATGCGGCGATGATGCAAGGTATCTAAGCCGCTGTGGTGGCTGCGACAGAGCGGCTGCTTTGGCGGAGCAGCGACCGCGGTGAGGCGACAGCAAGGAAGGAGCAGCGGCTGTGGTAGAACTTCTGCAGCAACAGAGCACAGCAGTGGCAGCAATGGCGAAGGGAGGAAGAGAGAGTGGGGAGCGGGCGCCCGTGCTTTTGCCGCCCTCCTCCTCCTCTCCCTCTTTATAGCCAGCTCGGTGAAGCCGAGGCGACGCGGGGGCATGGGATTAACTGCGCCCCACGCCCCGCATGCGCATGCGTATTCCGCGTGTTTATGGCACATTAAGCGCACCGCAGAAGGGCAACCGCCCGCCTCGGCCGCAGCAGATCTGCACATGGGTCGAGGCCCTATAGTGGCGGGCCCTAGCCTGCGGCGACGTCCCCTCACGCGCATGGGCTGGCAGGCCGGCCTGGCCTGTGGGCGCTGTGTGGCATGCGTGTAGCGGGCGACGCCTCCTCGGCTCCCGCCTTGTCGATTCGAATTCCACCAGGCGGCCACAACCACGGCCGACTCCTAGCACTCGGCTCCTCCCAGGCAGACGGTGCAGTAGGCGGAGGATCTCTCGAAGGGGAAACTGATGAGGCCCTCTGACTACCAAAGCCATAGAACATCACCAACTTCGGGGACTACTGTCGGGGGTTAGACCCCAGGTAGCCTCATCCACGCTTAACCATATTTCAAGACATCGGGGCTGGCCAAGCCTCTCAGTCCGACTAGTCACAAGGCCGGCCTCCTAGGCCGGCTGGAACCAGAGGGCCTCCTCCTAGAAGACGACGGACCCCAAGAGGGCGGCAGAGACAAGCAGGCCGCCTCCTAGAAGATGGCGGACCCCCAAGAAGGTGGCCGAGGTATGGGTCGGCTCCTAGCAGGCAGCCCATCCTTCCCCTCGGAGTCCGAGACCGACCCAACGACAAGTTGAGGCATGGAAACAGTGCACCATGCCTCCCCCGAATTTCAGCCTGCATGGCTACAGTAGGCGCCGCCAGGCGTCCGCCGACCCGCCCGGCACGGCACTGTAGCCATGGCGCGCCCAACACGGCCTCCGTCAGCACGGATGGTGCAACAGTGAAGATCCGTCAAGAGGGCCCGCAGGCGCCAGGCCCCACCTGTCGGCCGGTCCCTCGGCAGCCGGCAGGACCCAGCAGAGGCGGGCCCTAGCAGTTGGTGGAGAACCCGGCCACCATACACACTGGCAGACGGGACCTACCACCCGGCCACATTACCATTATACCCCTGGGGGGTTAGCCTATAAAACCCCCCAGGTGCACCCATGCAAGGGGTTCTAGTTCCACTTCAGACCCATTTCATTCCACACACCATAGCAAGGGGAGAAGATTGCTAGCCTTGCCCTTCTTCCTCCTCTAGCTGAACAGCTCCATGAGCACCACTCTACACCTTGTGATATAGTGATCATGCGGTGACCCCGCAGAGCAGGAGTAGGGGTTTCTTCTCTTAGGAGAGCCCTAAACCTGGGTAGATCTCGTGTCCGTCCGATCTTGTGCCCAATCCCGCTTCCAGGACCCGACGACGATCTCATGGCCCCAACCATGATAAGCCACCCCTTGGCATCTGTCAAGATATTACCACGACACGGGGCGCACAGTGGCCCGAGCCGGCAGACGGCACAGCAGCAACTGGTTGCCTGATGAGCCGGCGGGATACACGACAGTAGCCGGCAGCGCTGCAGGAAACGAAATGGTGAGCTGGTCCGAAAGCGGGCGGGTTGCACGGAGGAGGAGACTTGGAGTCAGAGTGATGATGCCCGGGCGGCTTTGGTATTGCTGTGGTGGTTGTGGCCGGCTCGAGGAGGCGAGGCGCAGGTGGGTTGGCGAGGCCGAGCTCGGGGACGGGGCCATGACGATGCTAAACCAAGGCGGATCAGAGGCCTCGTCTGCTGCGGCGGCTTCGACAGCACGGTGGCTTGGAGCACGCAATGACAACTCAACATGCAACAAGAGTCATCCGTGGAGACAACTCGGTGCTTTAGAAAATGGATCAGTGCGGCCAAGCACTGCAATGAGGCGTATCTGGCCTGTGCGGATCCAGCAAACACCCGGTAATCGATGCGGCTCACCGCGGCGGCAGCTTGGAGATCGAATTCATGGTCAAACCCACCAAAAGGTTGTAAACTTTCTCTTGCTTTCCTTCCTTGTCTTCTTTGTAAAAAATGTGGAGACAGTAGTGCCTAAGCCAATGTGTCTCGGGACTGTAACTTGAGAGATGCGACCACCTTGCTGTTTGCTAGATCAGCTGGATTTTGCGGAGGTGACTTGCAATTTTGATAGCAATAGCGCAGCGAAAGTTTGTGTCCACCTCGGCGGACTGCCCGCACAGGAATCAATTTCCATCGCTGCATACTAGTTGAATTGGCAGCAAAAACTTGTCGGTCTCGGTGGCTTGAAAAACAACCAAATAGATCATAGGACATGCCGCGGCGGTTCGACCATAACCCTAATTCTTCTTCGACTTCAATCTCATGGATTGTAAAATCTTCATCCGGAAAATTGCAAACTCCTCGATCCCTGGGGAGATCCCTCCAAGAACTCATCACCACCGTGCGCAGGCCCCATGGTGGGCGCCAACTGTCATGGATTTGCCACGTAGATGTCCTTAGTGTGAGGACTTAGTCGTGAGGCCAGCGCATCTATGTGGAAGCTTGAGAGGTGTTGAGTGGGGCAAGATATGCGAGATTTTTTACCCAGGTTCGGCCCCTCACGGTGGAGGTAAAAGCCTACATCTTGCTTCATTGATATTAATGATGATGATCACGATTACAGGGATGCTCTATTTCGAGAGCTATTGACTTGTCTGTCTATCTAGACTTGTCCAACCTCTCTCTCTTGGGGTTCCCTGCCCCTCCTTATATAAGTTGAAGGGGCGGGTTACATGACTAGTCCTAGCAGGATTAGGATTACTCTATTACAAGTGGAGTCCTAGTCTTGCTTCCTTTATAAGGGAATATTCCTTATGCCTTCCCTCTTAAGTTGGCCCACAATAACATAAGTCGGCCTTCCCATGAGCCGCCTTCTGGGCCACCGGGTCTTGTAGCTCCTCCGACCCGCCTGCCCGGTCACCAATGAGTTACCAGGCACAGTCAGGTCATCAGTGAGTGGAAAGATCCGGGCGGGTCACTTAGTGAATTGCCAAGTCAGATGGGTCACTAGTGAGTCACCAAGTCCGGCCGGGTCATACTTCTGGCTGGGTCATACCGCGGGGTATATCCCCGACAGTCCTGGTTTACTCTTCCTATTTTGTAGTATCAAAATTTGACCATAGATTTAACTGACAAAATGTTAATGCATGTCAATAAAATTTATATCGTTGGATTCGTATTTGAACATAATTTCAAATGTTATAATTTTTGGTGACATGCATTGGCATTTTCTTAGGTAAATCTATAGTCAAAATTTTACATTAAATACGAGGTAGTACAAAAGTGGGATATAATGTACCTCCACTATGTAGGCCAAAACATGTGCCAAATTCACTTGTGATGCATTTGGCATTGATGCCCCTCCATTTCTCACCTAGTGCCCCAATCTGGATCACCTACTTTGCTCCGGTGCCAAATTAACTCACGCAATGAAAAACACTTTGCGTGGGAGAGGGAGAGGACTGAGGCAATAAAAAACACTTGTTTGGGAGAGTGAGAGGCTGGTGTAGTTGGTTTGGTTGATTTATTTATACATGTGGGTCTGTGTGCACAACGGTGCCAACTCTCTCACATTGCTAGACCGGTGCCAATATCTTTTGATTTGACATCGATGCGTATTATGTGGCATACTTTTGAGAAATATGGCATCGGCCACATAGTGGAAGGCAACAAATGCCCAAGCTCTTCACGCGCTCCTAGGTAAATGAGAGGAAAGAGAGAGAGAGAGAGAGAGAGAGAGAGAGAGAGAGTAAAAAATATCACTAGCCAGTCAACCCTATCGTATGAGCGAATGATATTGGTACCTCTTGATGACACGGCAATCTTATACAGCCAGCTGCTCCAATATGTTCTCTTCTTTTGCAGATAAAAAAAGACCCAAAAGTGAAAAATGTGATGCACTATAACAAACTCATCGAATGCCTTGATCTCCATCTTACAGAAATTGATCTAATCGACTACCGAGGAAGCACATCTGAGATTAAATTGGCTAGGTTCTTTGTTCTGGAGGCAAGTGTCCTCAAGGTAATGAGGTTTGGCGTTCTCTGGTGCAACAATGAATGGCGTTCTCATCACCGCAAGCGTCTAAACCTAAATGACAAAGTCTCCGCAGAAGCTGAAATTGTTTTCGAAACATCAAGTTGCCATAGACTCAAAAAATTATTTGCCCATTAGTGACTTGTGATACGTCTCCAACGTATCTATAATTTATGAAGCATTCATGCCATATTTATAATATTTTTATATGATTTTGGTACGATTTGATTAGAACTAACCCGGACTGACGCTGTTTTCAGCAGAACTACCGTGGTGTTGTTTTTGTGCAGAAATAAAAGTTCTCAGAATGCGCTGAAAATCAACAGTGAATATTCTTGGAAAATAAAAAAATACTGGAATAAAAATCTATCGGAGGGGAGTCCCAAGGGCACCACGGGGTTGGAGGGTGCGCCCCCTGCCTCGTGGACTCTGTGTGCCCCCCC
>NC_041393.1:398545135-398547663 GCF_002162155.2 Triticum dicoccoides | reverse complement strand
ACGTGAAACCAATGCCAACTCCTCCTATAAATCAAGAAAACCCAGGAACAGAAGAGAGATCCAAAGTTCCGCCGTCGCAAGCCTCTATAGCCACGAGAAATCAATCTAGGCCCTCCCTGGCACCCTGCCGGAGGGGGCCATCATCACCGGAGGCCATGAAGGAGGATCTGAGAGGGGCCATCATCGCCATGAAGGCCAAGGACCAGAGGGAGAACCTCTCCCCATCTAGGGGGGAGGCCATGGAGGAGGAAGCACAAGGGGGAGAACCTCTCCTCCTCTCTCTCGGTGGCGCCGGAGTGCCATCGGGAGGGGAATCATTGTTGCGGTGATTGTCTTCATCAACATCACCATCCTCATCTCTTTTACGCGGTCCACTCTCCTGCACCCCGTTGTAATCCCTACTTGAACATGGTGCTTTATGCCACATATTATGATCCAATGATGTGTTGCCATCTTATGATGTTTTGAGTAGATATCCTTTGTCTTTGGGTTGATTCATGATCTAGATTGGTATGAGTTGTATGTTTTATTTTGGTGTTGTCCTATTGTGCCCTCCGTGTCGCGCAAGCGTGAGGGATTCCTATTGTAGGGTGTTGCAATACGTTCATGATTCGCTTATAGTGGGTTGCTTGAGTGACAGAAGCATAAACCCAAGTAAGGGGGTTGTTGCATATGGGATAAAGGGGACTTGATATGTTAATGCTATGGTTGGGTTTTACCTTAATGAGATTTAGTAGTTGCGGATGCTTGCTAGAGTTCCAATCATAAGTGCATATGATCCAAGAAGAGAAAGTATGTTAGCTTATGCCTCTCCCTCATATGAAATTGTAGTAGTGATTACCAGTCTTGTTAACAATTGCCTAGGACAATTCCGCACACCAACCCATCATTATTCCACACTCGCTATTTATAATACTTAAGTAATATATTCTAACTTTATGATAACAACGCCTACTTTTATATTTTAGCTCCGATACTATGCAAAGTTATCCTCTTCATACCGACAACATAGTTTTATTTCCCGTTTCTAGTTGGAAGCAAATGTTCGGTGTACGTAGAGTCATATCAGTGGTGGATAGGACTTGAGAGAATATTGATCTTACCTTTAGCTCCTTGTGGGTTCGACACTCCATGCTTATCAGTTCAACCTTTAGAAATTGCTACGATGGTTCCTTGCACTTGGGGATTATCAAGCTCTTTTCTGGCGCCGTTACCGGGGAGCAATGGCGTGGGGTTGATATTCTCGTGTGTGCTTGTTGGCTTTCTTCACTAAGTAGTTTTTGTTCTCCCTTTTTGTTTTTCTTAGTTGTGGGTGAAACATACAAAAAAATTAAAGAATGAAAATACAAAAAAAAGTTACTTGCCTCTATGCCTACAAAGTTTTTCAAAAAGAGAAGTGATTGGAAAGTTATGCATTGGAGAAGTGAGGGTCGACCCTGAACACTTGTGTTCATGATCATGGAAACAATGTAGAATTTTTCATGGAAGTTTCTCTGAAAATAATTATCCCCTTGTATATATCCATTTTATTATAAAAACAATGTGCCAAGCTTTGGTTTTAGGATGATTAGATTGCTTTTTTAATATGTGCAGTGCAAAAACAAAAACTTTGGTTGTAGCGCGTGAATTTACATTTTTAATGGAAAGTCAAATGGGTCTGAAATTTTTGCCCAGTACTTCCGTACAATTTGTTTAAATTTTCATATATTTTTGAGAATTTTTTGAGTTACATAAGTATACAAAATTTTCAGATTACTACCGACTGTCCTGTTTTTGACAGATTCTGTTTTCTATGTGTTGTTCGCTTATTTTGATGAATCTATGGGTAGTATCGGGGGGTATGAACCATGGTGAAGTTGGAATAGAGTAGATATAGTGCTAATATGAAATTTGAATGAGTTTACAACAGTACCTAAAGGTAGTGATTTGCTTTATTATACTAGCATATCTCACCAAGTTTTTGTTAAGTTTTGTGTGGATGAAGTGTTCGAAGAACGAGTTACCGATGTGAGAAGAATAAAGAGAGGCAGGAGTCAAAGCTTGGGGATGCCCAAGGCACCCCAAGTAAATATTTCAAGGATACTCAAGCATCTAAGCTTGGGGATGCCCCGGTTGGCATCCCATCTTTCTTCTTCAACAATTATCGATATACCTCGGTTTTTGTTTTGTTCACATGATTTGTGTCTTTTGTGTTTTTCTTTTTCTTTATGAACTATGCTAGTATGAGATTGCCCTTTGATACGTCTCCAACGTATCTATAATTTTTGATTGCTCCATGCTACTTTATCTACTCTTTTGGGTAATATTGGGCTTTATTATCCACTTTTATATTATTTTTGGGACTAACCTATTAACCGGAGGCCCAGCCCAGATTTGTTGTTTTATGCCTATTTGTGTTTCGAGGAAAAGGACTATCAGACGAAGTCAAACCGGAATGAAATCAACTGGAGAAGTTATTTTTGGAAGGAAAGCCACCAGATGGACTTGGAGTGCACATCAGGAAATATGGGAGGTGCTCACCAGGGTGG
>NC_041393.1:398515582-398544688 GCF_002162155.2 Triticum dicoccoides | reverse complement strand
GCCCCCTATCTTGTGGGGCCCCCGTAGCTCCTCCGATGTACCCCCCACACCCATATATACTCTCGTACCCTAAAACTTCCAGAACAGAAGATAGATCGGGAGTTCCACCGCCGCAAGCCTCTGTAGCCACCAAAAACCTCTCGGGGGCCCGTTCCGGCACCCTGCCGGAGGGGGAACCCATCACCGGTGGCCATCTTCATCATCTCGGTGCTATCCATGACGAGGAGGGAGTAGTTCACCCTCGGGGCTGAGGGTATGTACTAGTAGCTCTGTGTTTGATCTCTCTCTCGTGTTCTCTCTCGTGTTCCCTCTATGGCACGATCTTGATGTATCCCGAGCTTTGCTATTGTAGTTGGATCTTATGATGTTTCTCCCCCTCTACTCTCTTGTGATGAATTGAGTTTCCCCTTTGAAGTTATCTTATCGGATTGAGTCTTTTATGAGAACACTTGATGTATGTCTTGCCGTGATTATCTGTGGTGACAATGGGATATCATGTGCCACTTGATGTATGTTTTGGTGATCAACTTGCGGGTTTCGTGACATTGGGAACCTATGCATAGGGGTTGGCACACGTTCTTGACTCTCCGATAGAAACTTTGGGGCACTCTTTGAAGTACTTTGTGTTGGTTGGATGAATCTGAGATTGTGTGATGCATATCATATAATCATGCCCACGGATACTTGAGGTGACAATGGAGTATCTAGGTGACATTAGGGTTTTCGTTGATTTGTGTCTGAAGGTGTTATTCTAGTACGAACTCTTCTATAGATTGATCCGAAAGAATAACTTTGAGGTGGCTTCGTACCCTACCATAATCTCTACGTTTGTTCTCCCCTATTAGTGGCTTTGGAGTGACTCTTTGTTGCATGTTGAGGGCTTGTTATATGATCTTTCTATGTTATTATTGTTGAGAGAACTTGCACTAGTGAAAGTATGAACCCTAGGCCTTGTTTCCTATCATTGCAATACCGTTTACGCTCACTTTTATCATTAGTTACCTTGCTGTTTTTATTATTTCAGATTACAAAAACCTATATCTACTATCTATTTTGCACTTGTATCACCATCTCTTCGCCGAACTAGTGCACCTATACAATTTGCCATTGTATTGGGTGTGTTGGGGACACAAGAGACTCTTTGTTATTTGGTTGCAGCGTTGCTTGAGAGAGACCATCTTCATCCTATGCCTCCCATGGATTGATAAACCTTAGGTCATCCACTTGAGGGAAATTTGCTACTGTCCTACAAACATGTGCACTTGCAGGCCCAACAACGTCTACAAGAAGAAGGTTGTGTAGTAGACATCAAGCTCTTTTCTGGCCCCGTTGCCGGGGAAGCTACGTAAAAGGGCACTCACTCACACCCCGTCAACTAAGCTCTTTTCTGGCGCCGTTGCCTGGGAGGTGAGTGCTTGAAGGTATATCTTTAGATCTTGCAATCAAATCTTTTTGTTTCTTGTTTTAGCACTAGTTTAGTTTATAAAAGGAAATTACAAAAAAATGGAGTTAAGTTTGTCTCATACGCTTCACCTTTTTAATATCTTTCGTGAGTATGATGGAAAGGATAATTGTGCTCAAGTGCTACAAGAAGAAATCTCTAAATTGTTTGGCACTAAATCTTTGAATGATGTGCATGATTGCAATGTTGTTAGTACGAATTCTTTGAATATCCATGATGCTAATGATGATTGCACTAGTTATGATGAAAATATCTCTTATGAGCATGTCAACTTTTGTGGAGTGCATGTTTGCATGAACACACCAAATAGAGAAGATATTTATTACAAGAGGCATAAGTACTTAGAAACCAAATTGTTGCAAGAAGAGCTAGATGAATGTGCTGAAAGATTCAATATTTTTCGCGCCCCTTGTGAACTTTGCAATGAACATGGTCATTTAAAGCTCCAATGCTATTTGTTTCATGATCAAGTCGTGTCCAAATATTGTGATAATTTGATTACCCTTGAGCATCATAAAGAGCTTAGCCTTCTTTTGGGTTATGAAGAAATGAAACGTATAACTAAGAATATTCCAAAATTTGCCCTTGATAAAGTTCTTCATTTTGATCTAGAGAAGATTTATATGTATTGTGCGGTGAATTGCATTGAAAATCCTTATATTGCCAATTACATAAAGAAAAGAAAACAAATAGAAGATGAAGAGAATGCTAACGAAAGGGAAGAGACTTCCCAATATCCTCCTATTATTTCTTATGATGAATCAGGTAAAGAGGAGGAGTCTTCTATCCAACCAATCTCATCAATAAGGAGCTCAAAAGAGGAAGGTTGAACCCACACATAATGTGAAGAAGAAAAAGAAAAGAAGGAGCAACAAAGGTAGAAAGGTATCCCTCCCAAATGATGTTGCTCCCATTACTCATTGTGATGATGATAATTGCTATACTATTGGTGCTATCAATATTTTTAATGATGAGAGTGATTATGCTTATGATATGAAAAGGCCCAAGCTTGGGGAAGGTATGTTTGATGAGGATGACATATTTGAGAATATATTTGCTGCAATTAATGTTTGTCCCAAGCTTGGGGATGCTATGTTTAATAATGATGATATTTTTAGCCTCTCAAGTTTTGATATGCAAAGTAGTTATGATGATAGCATGCCTTCTACCTATGATGATTATATTTATGAAAGTGGGTTTGGAAGAGTGTCAACTTTAGGAAGTAGTGATCCCAAAATATTGGAGGATCTTGAATCTTATAATATTTATGAAAGTGGATTTGGAAGAGTGTCAACTTTATTTAGTGATTCCACTATCTTGGGAGAGGTTTCAATCGATTATGATGAGAACGAAGTTGCTACTTATGATGATTATTGTGATGAAACTTATGATATAAAAAGTAGTGATGATTATATTTACAAATCTTGTCATGACTATGATTACCCTTTCTCTGAACATTACTCTTTTAATGTGGAAACCACTTTTAGTGTTCAAGTCTCTTATGATGCTCCCACTATTCCGAATGATAAGAATTTTGCTTATGAGGAGAGTAGTAAATTTTCTATGCTAGTAGATCATGAAAAGAATGCTTTAGGTGCTGGTTACATTGTTGAATTCATTCATGATGCTACTGAAAATTATTATGAGGGAGGAACATATGCTTGTAGGAATTGCAATAATATCAAGTTTCCTCTCTATGTGCTTCAAGTTTTGAAGCTATGCTTGTTTTACCTTCCTATGCTAGTTGATTATCATTCCCATAAGTTGTTTGCTCACAAAATCTCTATGCATATGAAGTGGGTTAGACTTAAAAGTGCTAGTCATATGCTGCATGATGCTCCCGTTATGTTTCAATTCTCAACTTTTATGTGAGCATCATTGTCATCATCATGCCTAGCTAGAAAGGCCTTAAAGAAAAGCGCTTGTTGGGAGTCAACCCAATACTTATCCTTACTGTTTTTGTGTGTTCAAAACATTATGCTACTGTAGTAATCATGTTTTATAGCTTTTGTTTCAATAAAGTGCCAAGTAAGACCTTTAGGATGGCTTACGGTGATTGTTGTGTTGATCCTGCTGAAAATCAGAAACTTTTGCACCCAGTAAATTAGTTTTGTTAATTCACAGAAACGTGCTTATGATCTGATTATTTTTGCTCTGGATTGGTAAACGCATTTCTTAGGACTTCCTAATTTGGTAGGATTGTTGGAGTTCCAGAAGTATACGTTTGATACATATTACTACACAGATTCAATTTTCTATGTGTTGTTTGCTTATTTTGATGAATCTATGAGTAGTATCGGAGGGTATGAACCATAGATAAGTTGAAGTACAGTAGATATTACACCAATATGAATTAGAATGAGTTCGTTACAGTACCTAAGTGGTGGTTTTATTTTCTTATACTAACGGAGCTCACGAGTTTTCTGTTAAGTTTTGTGTTGTGAAGTTTTCAAGTTTTGGGTAAAGATTCGATGGACTATAGAATAAGGAGTGGCAAGAGCCTAAGCTTGGGGATGCCCAAGGCACCCCAAGGTAATATTCAAGGACAACCAAGAGCCTAAGCTTGGGGATGCCCCGGAAGGCATCCCCTCTTTCGTCTTTGTTCATCGGTAACTTTACTTGGAGCTATATTTTTATTCACCACATGATATGTGTTTTGATTGGAGCGTCATTTTCGCTTGTTAGTATTTGCTTGCTGTTATTTAGATTAATGTTTTGAATCTTTAGCTGCAATAAAAAAGTCAAGGATAACCTTTGCCATGCTTATTTTGCTAGTATACATGTTGCTATTTGAAAACAGAAAGTTTACCCCTGTTGCACAAATTCCCTAAAAAAGTCAGAGCATGATATAATGCTGAATATTTTTGCATATTGAGCTCTGATAAATTTATTACAGTGGGAGTTTAGTTCATAATTTTTTGAGTCAGGGAAGTATTTATACTCTTGCATTCTTTACAGACTGTACTGTTTTGGCAGATTGCTGTTATGGTTGCATTGTTTGCATATGTTTGCTTGTTTAATGATTCTATTTGAAGATAGGAGTATTAAATATGCAGAGGCATTTAGTATTCAATGTTGCATAATAATTTTAGTGATTTGTTACAGTAGGAAATGATAAAGTTTTGCATTGGTTTATACTAACCTATCTCACGAGTTCTTGTTGAGTTTGTTGTGAATGAAGCTTTTGATAAAAAGAGAAACCATGATATGAGAGGAATTAAGGAGACACAAAAGCTCAAACTTGGGGATGCCCAAGGCACCCCAAGATAATATTTCAAGAAGTCTCAAGCATCTAAGCTTGGGGATGCCCCGGTAGGCATCCCACCTTTCTTCTTCAACAACTATCGGTTAGTATCGGTTGAGCCTATGTTTTTGCTTCTTCATATGAGTTGTGCTATCCTTGCATTGTAGTTTTCTTTAGCTTTGCTTGCTGTTTGAATAAAGTATCAAGATCTGAAATTATTAAATTAGAGAGTCTTCACATAGTTGCACAATTATTCGACTACTCATTGTGCTTCACTTATATCTTTTGAGCTTGATAGTTTTGCTCATAGTACTTCACTTATATCTTTTGAGCATGGTAATTTTTGCTCTAGTGCTTCACTTATATCTTTTAGAGCACGGTGGTGGATTTGTTTTAAAGAAACTATTGATCTCTCATGCTTCACTTATATTATTTTGAGATTCATTAATAGCATGGTAATTTGCTTAATGTTAATATACTTAGTGTTCAAGATATGTGAAACTTTCTTTTGAGTGAATTGAATACTAAGATAAGTTTGATGCTTGATAATTGTTTTGAGATATGGAGGTGATAATATGAAAGTCATGCTATTTGGGTAATTGTGAATTTGAGAAATGCTTGTGTTGAAGTTTGCAAGTCCCGTAGCATGCACGTATGGTTAAAGTTGTGTAACAAATTTGAAACATGAAGTGTACCTGGCTTGTGCATCCTTATGAGTGGCGGTCGGGGACGAGCGATGGTCTTTTCCTACCAATATATCCCCCTAGGAGCATGTGCGTAGTACTTGATTTTGATGGCTTCTAAATGTTTGCAATAAGTATATGAGTTCTTTTGACTAATGTTGAGTCCATGGATTATACGCACTCTCACCTTTCCGCCTTTGCTAGCCTCTTCAGTACCGTGCATTGCCCTTTCTCACCTTGAGAGTTGGTGCAAACTTTGCCAGTGCATCCAAACCCCATGAACGATACGCTCTATCACACATATACCTCCTTATATCTTCCTCAAAACAGCCACCATACCTACCTATCATGGCATTTCCATAGCCATTCCGAGATATATTGCCATGCAACTTCCATCATCTTCATCATGACATACATTACTTTTGTCATATTGCCATTGCATGATCATGTAGTTGACATCGTATTTGTGGCAAAGCCACCATGCATTATTTTTCATACATGTCACTCTTGATTCATTGCACCATCCCGGTACACTGCCGGAGGCATTCATATAGAGTCATGTCTTGTTCTAAGTTTCGAGTTGTAATCCTTATGTTGTAATCAATAGAAGGCCAAAAAAAAGAAAGGCCCAAAAAAGAAAAGAAAAAAGAAAAGAAAAAAGGGCAATGCTACTATCTCTTTTTCCACACTTGTGCTTCAAAGTAGGACCTTGTCCTTCATGTAGTGAGTCTCATATATTGTGCTTCAAAGTAGCACCTTGTTCTTCATGTAGTGAGTCTCATAACTTGTCTTTTTATACTAGTGGGAATTTTTCATTGTAGAACTTGGCTTGTATATTCCTATGATGGGATTCCTCAAATGCCCTAGGTCTTCATGAGCAAGCGAGTTGGATGCACACCCACTAGTTTTCTTTTGTTGAGCATTCATAGCTCTAGTGCATCCGTTGCATGGCAATCCCTACTCCTCATGTTGACATCAATTAATGGGCATCTCCATAGCCCGTTGATTATCCTTGTCAATGTGATACTTTCTCCTTTTTTGTCTTCTCCACACAATCCCATCATCATATTCTATTCCACCCATAGTGCTATATCCATGGCTCACGCTCATGTATTGCATGAAGGTTGAAAAAGTTTGAGATTATTTAAGTATGAAACAATTGCTTGGCTTGTCATCGGGGGTATAGAAGTTGGGAACATCTTTGTGTGACGAAAATGAAGCATAGCCTAACTATATGAGTTTGTAGGGATGAACTTTCTTTTGCCATGCTATTTTGAGAAGACATGATTGCTTTGATTAGTATGCTTGAAGTATTATTATTTTTATGTCAATATGAACTTTTGTCTTGAATTCGGATCTGAATATTCATACCACAATTAAGAAGATTTACATTGAAATTATGCCAAAGTATCACTCCGCATCAACAATTCTTTTTTATCATTTACTGTCGGTGTACAAAAAGAGGGGTACACTTTTCGTACCCCTATAACTGTGCACGGGCAGTTCGAGCCACGGACGCCACCACGCCAAGCAACGCAAGGGAGGTAAGCCAAGGTAAGACCGAAGCTCGGAAAGAGCAGAACGACGCCAAGACCAAGACCACAAAGAGCAAAGGGGACGAAGCGGACTCCCCCGGCAAGATCCTTACCAGGGAGCGGTTTTAGCAAACCCGGCAAGGCCCTTGCCGTGGCAGCTCGCCCCACACCTACGGAGCGAATCACCCTTGAGTCCACTGCCCCCATTGGGCAAGGATTCGGGAGACATCCCCGTGGTGGCATGCAGATCTTTGTGAAGACATTCAAGATCAAATTCACACTATAGAAGATGACGACCCCTGGCGGGATCCCAGCCAAGGAGGACCACAAGAGCCCCGGCAGGAGCCTTGCCGGGGATGATAGCAGGCGCCACGGCAAGACTCTTGTCGGGGCTACGGCGAGGCCCTTGCTAAAGGCACCCATAGGGCCACCGTCAGGCCCACGCCAATTCCAAACCTCCACCGCCGTTCGCATGCGGCTGCTGACCCAACCAGTTGGGCAAGCACCTGCGTGGCGGCCAGCAGATCTTCGTGGAGGCCCACCGCTGCGCCACCTCAGCTACCTGCCTGCCTACATGGCACCACAGGCACCGCTAGCCAGGGCGCGTGTCGACGCGATCGGCGACGGACAAGACTGGGCTCTCCCCCGCCCTCGATAAAGTAGGGACACCTAAGAACGACGCATCAAATGCGCCTTGTCACGTAATGCGAGGGATAAACTCGTATCACTGTGCCCTTTCCACCTCTTGTGTGCCACTGTGGCGGCCCCTTTCCCTATAAAAGGAGGCCCAGGGCGACCAGGAGAGGATTCGGCTTTTTGGAGCTCTTCACGCCCCATCACTAGCTCAAGAACACAGATAAACAAATCACCAAAGCAGGAGTAGGGTTTTACGCATCCTCGCGGCCTGAACCTGGATAAAGAACCCGTGTGCTACCTGTTTGATCCGCCCTTCTCACAACCCCGCGCCTCGCAACCGTAGTAGGGATTCTCGTGATCCCATAGGTGTCGTCCTCGCACCGACATCTTTGGCACGCCAGGTAGGGGCTGCAGTTGTGAGAATCGGCTCTAGCAGTTAGCCCGGCGCTCCTTCGCCTTCGTGACCCTGGGAGGAGAAAGGAGGCCAGAAGATCTACGCTCGAGCGACGGCAGACGGAAGATAAGTTACACTAAACCCTTGTTCGTACAACCCTTCTTATTTGATGTTATTTTCCCCCGGAGATGTCACATCTTTGTATGGGAAACCTGTACGCCAGGGGGCTCTCCCACAATCGGCAATGCCCTTGTCCTGTTTCTAGCCCGCTCGACAGCTCAAATGACTGCGTCGGGAGTGGCAGAGTAACCTTCCACGACCAACAACGCCCTCGGTTCTGATTCGAGTCAAGCTCGACAGTCCGAGCGGCCGCGTTTGGAACGAAAAGGTGGCTCGTCCGGCAGCACGTGCACCCGGCAGGCCTTGGGGATCCGTCCCCAAAACGCCGCTAAGGGCTTACGCGCCGGCAAGCCTACCCGATCGACGAGGGATGCACATACAAAGAAGAATTGAACGGGGGAATAACATGCATGAAAGTTAAGAGTACCGTAAATTTATATTAGATCACGTCATAGTTGCGTTTCTAACTAAAGATAAAACCTGTCTTGATCGGGAACCCGCAGCGGCGAAGAGCAACGGGATGCTTAATCCCGGCGCTGGCCTTCCACCCTCTTGATTACGTCGATGCCGTCGGTGATGGGCTTGATGCGCTCCTTGAGCACCGTGAGGTCAACACCATCCGGCAAGCTCTTCATCGAGGCCACGAAGTCGAGGTTGGGATTCCAGTGCGCCACCTTGGTGAGGACCTTGGTCACGACCCTCCGGCAAAGTCGCTGGGCCTCCTCGGCCAGCGTGGCCGTTCTGTTGGAATGAAGATAGCCCAAGGCTCCAAGGACACCCTCGAAGAACTGGGTCAGCTTGGTGTTGACGGTCCTGCCACGCTCGGGGGCGTACCTCACATTTGGCATCCCCATGGTGGCCAATTGCAAGGTGACCCTTCCGGCGACAACCTCCAGATGGTTGATCCACCTATTCTCGCCCACCACATATTCCTGGTGGGAGGCGGCCTCGTTTGCCCGCAGCTGCTTCTCCTCCTCGAGGCTCCTGGTGAGGGTCTCCTCCCGAGCCCTGCTCTCCGACAGCATCTTCTCGAGGCCCTCCAGCTTCAGCTTGAGGTCTCTGATGGAGTTCCGCGCGTCGGAGAGCTCCCCAGTCCTACTGATGACCGCTCCATGCGCCTCAACCAAGGCGCGGTTGAGCGTGTCCTTCTCGCCGGACAGCCTGAGGGCCTGCTCCTTCAGTTCATCCCGCCCAGCTTCCAGCTCCTTCACCTTGCCAGCATGGGCCAGAGCTTGGGCATCGAGTGCCTCCTTGTGCCTCTGCTCCAGTTCGCAGGTCCGATGCACGACAAGGGCCTCGAGCTCCTCGTCCTTGCCGCGGAGCGTTGCGATAAGCTTCGCCTCACGCATGGAGAGGTCCTCCTCTTGGGAATCCAGGGCGGCTTGATGCTGGTTTCGAGCGGCTTCGGCTGCGGTAGCCAGGTTCGCCGCCTTCTCCTGGGCCTTCTCAATGTCGGCCATTTTCATGGTAAGCTCCACATCGCGCTTGGCCAATTCCTCCTGAAAGGCCCTCTACTCCTCGCGAGTCCGGTGGAACCAGGTCTGGGTCTCAGCGACGCGCACCTTGAAGTCCACCTCCGCGTTGTCCACCGCCGCCATCCTGGACTTGACCTTGTCCAGGCGGGCATAGTAGAGCGCTTGGAGCTTCCGGAGGTCAGCCCCCATGGCGCGGAAAAGCTGCTCTTCTGCGGAACCATCACCGCTAATGCTCGGCTAATCAACCACCTCAAGCCCGGTGGCGGCAAGCACTTCGCCGTCAAAGGCCTCTCCCTCGGCGGGCGCTCGGCTTGACGCCCCCGGGAGATGGACGAAAAGACCGTTGCCCACCTTCAGATATTTGCCGGGGCCCGAGGTTGAGGAAGAGGGAGGCTGGTCACCTGTCACCGCCTCCTCAGCAGAGGCCTTGCCGACCTCGCCGGCAGGCCCACTACTGGCGTCCTCAGCAAGGGCCCCGCCAGACGCATCGGCAGCTCCCGCAGCAGCGTCCTCGGCGGCACCCTTGGCGGCCTCGTCAGCATCTATGGCGGCCTCCTTGGCGGCAATCCTGCTGGCCCCCGCCGCGGCTTCCTCAGCAGCGCCCCCAACAACAGTGTCCGCGTCCTCCAAGTCTGAGAAAATTTGCTACTGTCCTACAAACTTGTGCACTTGCAGGCCCAACAACGTCTACCAGAAGAAGGTTGTGTAGTAGACATCACCCTTCATTGATTTATAGAATACTCTTTGTGCTTCACTTATATCTTTTGAGTATGGTTTTATAGAATGCTTCATGTGCTTCACTTATATATTTTGAGCTTGAATATTGGTTAGTCTATATTAATCATAGAATGCTCCATGAACTTCAATTATATCGTTTGGAGTATGAATAATACTATCATCGAAAGTGGATTTGGAAGAGTGTCAACTTTAGGAAGTAATGATCCCACTATTTTGGAGGGTGTTGAATCTTAGTATGATATTTATGAAAGTGGATTTGGAGAGGTCTTGACTTTAGTTAGTAATGATTCCACTATTTCGGAAGAGGTTCCAATTGATTATGAGAACAAAGTTGCTATCTATGATGATTATTGTGATGACATGTATTCTATAAAGAATAATTTTAACCATGAAACTTGTCATCATCATTTTAATTTTCAATTTTATTGTGCCTCACATGACAGTTATTTTGTTGAGTTTGCTCCCACTATTCCGACCGAGAAGAACTTTTGCTTATGTGGAGAGTAGTAAAATTTATATGCTTGTAGATCATGAAAAGAATGCTTTACGTGATGGTTGTATTATTAAACTCATTCATGATGCTACTGAGAATTATTATGAGGGAGGAATATATGCTTGTAGGAGTTGCAATAATATCAAGTTTCCTCTATATGTGCTTAAAGTTTTGAAGTTATACTTGTTTTGCCTTCCGATGGTAGTTTATTCTTGTTCCCATAAGTTGTGTGATCAAAAAATCCCTAGGCATAGGAAGTGGGTTAGACTTAAATGTGCTAGTCATAGTCTTGATGATGCTCTCTTTATGTTTCAATTCTTATCTTTTATGTGAGCATCATTGAAATCATCATGCTTAGCTAAAAGACATTAAAGAAAAGCGCTTGTTGGGAGACAACCCAATATTTACCCTTACTGTTTTTGTGTGTTAACATGATTAATATACTGTATTAATCATGTTTTATAGCTTTTGTTTCCATAAAGTGCCAAGTAAGACCTTTGGGATAGCTTACGGTGATAGTTGTGTTGATCTTGCTGAAAAACAGAAACTTTTGCGCTCACAAAAACAATTCTAATTTTTAACAGAAGTGTGCTTTTGAGTTGATTATTTTTGCATAAGATTAATACACAAATGTCTCAGGTTTTAATATTTTTTTCAGAATTGTTGGAGTAGCAGAAGTATGGTTTCTGTTCAGATCATTACAGACTGTTCTGTTTCTGGCAGATTCTGATTTCAATGCATAGTTTGCTTGTTTTCTAGTTTCTATGGCTTATATTTCTCAATATAAATTGTAGAAATGATATGGTATAGTAGGAATTGTGTGAGAACAATTATGAATCTTGTATTTGACAGTGCCAAAGTGAATGGTTTACTCCTTATCATACTAACCCATCTCACGAAGTTCCGTTAAGTTTTGTGTGATTGAAGTTTTCAAGTTTCGGGTGAGATATCGATATGAGGAGAATAAGGAATGGAAAGACCCTAAGCTAGGGATGACCAAGGCACCCCAAGGTAATATTCAAGGAAGACTCAAGCGCCTAAGCTTGGGGGTGCCCCGGAAGGCATCCCCTCTTTCGTCTTCAAAACCATCGGTATACCTTACTCGGAGCTATATTTTTATTCGTCACATGATATGTGTTTTGCTTGGAGCATATTTTCATTTTACTTGCTGTTTGAATAAACCTTTGGATATGAAATCTCTAATAATAAATCATGGCATCTGAAATCTTGAATGAGAGTGTCCTCCCATGGCTAGTTAATTATTTGACTAGTCAGTGTTCTTCACTTATATCTTTTTGGAGTAGTTTGTCATTTACTCACGTTCTTCACGTATATCCTATGAGTAAATGGTTGAATGAATTGAATATCATAAATCTGAATTTATATATGGTTCATATGCTTATACCATGGGGAGTAATGACTTCACACATAATAAGTATAGGTGGTGAATTTATTGGAAGTTAGCAAACGCAGAATTGGTCACTTGAACAATTCATGAAAGAATATTGAAGGAAGAGAGATTTCACATACAAATATACTATCTTGGACATATTTTGTAATTGTGAGCACTCACTAAAATATGACATGCTAAAAAGTTAATGTTGGACAAGGAAGATAACTTAATGGGTTATGTTTTCCTATATCCGAATAGACGTTATATTGTCTTGGATCATCCAACATGTTGAGCTTGCCTTTCCCTCTCATGCTAGCCAAATTCTCTGAACCAAGTAGAAATACTACTTGTGCTTCCAAACATCCCTAAAACCAGTTTTGCCATGAGAGTCCACCATACCTACCTATGGATTGAGTAAGATCCTTCAAGTAAGTTGTCATCGGTGCAAGCAATAAAAATTGCTCCTTAAATATGTATGATCTATTAGTGCGAAGAAAATAAGATTTATACGAACTTGCGATATGGAAGAAATAAAAGCGACGGACTGCATAATAAAGGTCCTTATCACAAACGGCAATATAAAGTGACGTTCTTTTGCATTAAGATTTTGTGCATCCAACCATAAAAGCGCATTACAACCTCTGCTTCCCTTTGCAAAGGGCCTACCTTCGGCCTGCACGGTTGGTAGCGGCCTCTAGCAAGGCATGCCGACCACCAAGCAGACTATGAAGCTGGTTAGGCGAACATGTTCAACGTGTCACACTTCTGTTCTCTTTGCCTCGCGATATATGTTGTCGGGCTCAAGGCGAGATTGTCATCCTTGTGCTAGCCCGACCTCTTTCTCGTTCTAGTGATACCGACCACTATCCGGATTATCTCATAATCCTTGTCGCATGGCCATGCTTATCCTGGTCGGATCACACGAGGGCCCTAGAGTATATCTCTCCTAATCGGAGGGGCAAATCCCATCTTGCTCGACCACGTCTCGCAGCATGGGTCTGGACAAGCCCGAAACCTACCTTTGTAACTACCCAGTCACGGAGTAGCGTTTGGTCGGCCCAAAGCAAGTCTGCCACCATCTCGAGTACATGCGTCAGCTCAGGTCTTAGGACATAGAACGTATGTTGTACTAGAGACTCACAGATGACATATCGCTGCGTCTCATAGTTGGGTCTGTCCGACTCGGACCTTATCTCGACTCGGATCCGACTACGTCGAATCCGACCAGACCTTTCCAAGTCCATATTATCCGGTTAGCATCCAATGCTCCATGACTAGTGAGACCAAGCCATCGACCGTGTCATATGCTAGTCTAGTCGGCTGCGCGTCCACATAGCCCTTTCGACTAGGGACCTTTTAGGACAGTCATCATACAATGCATAGTCCCACAAACAAGTCACGTACTTGCTGATACACATCATTGATAATGTCCAAGGACTATCTTTATTCGTAAACACATAGGAAATATCATCATACATGATTGCCTCTAGGGCATATCTCCAACACCCAGGTGTCAGCCTCTCCACGTACAGTACTCTTCCGATGGAAGTCGTTCCTTGACCACATTGACCACGCCGCGGGAGAGCACCACGGCGGTGGACGATGGCGAGGCCTAGGAAGGGGATGACACGGAGCCGGGGAAGACGCGGCAGTGGAAGCGCGCGCGGAGAGGAGTACGAGGGTTCACTGGTTCGGCTGCGGTGTGAAGCTGCCGTTGCTGCAGGGCCTGGCCAGTGGTGGGAATAGTAGGGGGCGGTGAGTCCTCCACGGCAGCACAGCCGGCCACGGGAGGCAGGAGCATGAGGCACGACCGGCGCTGGTTTGGGCGGCTAGAGCAAGAAGACCAGAGGTTGAAGAAGCACTATGGCCGTTGGATGGACATCGTACGGTCACTGGAGCTAGAATCGTTCATATTGACTAAGTTGACAAAGCCCTTTGTCCCCGTCAACTTAGTAGGCCCACAAGTCAGCCTCACACCAAGGTGGGTCCCGGCTAGCAGGGGGAGTATTCATTTTTTTGTGCGTAATAAGGAGGCACTTCCGGTGGGTCCGAGCTGACAGCTGGGGGGGACATTTTTTTGCGAAATACGGTGGCCCGTCAGGTGGGTCCCAGTAGTCAGGGGGCAAACATTTTTTTTCGCAAAATACGGTGGCCCGTCTAGCGGGTCCCTGCTGTCAGTTGGAGGAATCATTATTTTCCGCATAATAAGGAGGCACTTACTTGCTGCGACCGTGGACCCAGCTGAGACTCTCCACGTACAGTATACTTCCGATGGAAGTCGTTCCTTGACCACGTTGACCTCGCCGTGTTCCGTTGCATGCATGCGTCCATGGGCGTGGTGCGTCCCCACTGTCAGCCTCTCACGTACAGTCATCTTCCGATGACTCTCAGTTGTTGACCACGTTGACCACACCGTGCCGAGCGCACCCAGACTGGAACGACCCGGAGATGGGGAAGACGGGGCAGTGGAGTCACAGATGGAGAGGAGTGGGAAACTTCACTGGTTCGGGTGCGCGGCAGCACAGCCACGGTGCCGCCCACGGGAGACAAGAGCAAGAACAGAGGTTGAAGAAGGAGCACGGCTGTTGGATTAACATCCAACGGTCCAGCTGCTAGAATCATTTGTTGATTAAGTTGACAAAGCCGTGCGTACACGTCCGCTTAGCAGGGCCACAAGTCAGTCACCAAATCTGACGGGTGCCAGCTGTCAACGAGATGAATAAGTTTTTTCGCAAAACAAGGAGGCACTTCCTTCCGTGCAAAGATACAGCCGGTGGGTCCTAGCTGTCAGGTGGAGGAAACATTTTTTTCATCTTAATAAGGAGGAACTTTCCTTGCGTGCGACCATGGACCTCGTGGGTCCCAGCCGTCAGGCTCTCCACGTACAGTCCTCTTCCGATGACTCTCGTTTGTTGACCACGCCGCACCGAACACAACGAGGCGGTGGACGACGGCGAGGCCCCGGATGGGAACGACTCAGAGATGGGAAAACGCGGCAGCGGAGTCGTAGATTGAGAGGAGGAGAAGGGTTATAACTAGTTCTGTTGCAATTCATATCAAACTCAGGTTCACAGGACACGTTCATATTCATAGCCAACATTCACTATGAACAACTCAAAAGATTCATATATACACAAGCTCAGCATATCTATGCATCCAAATGATTGATAGATCACACGACAATATTCATACATAATTCACAAAAAGATTCAGATATACACATGTTCAGTATGTTTATGCATCCAAATGATTGAGATCACAGCCAATATGATCCATGGACGAACTTTAATTACCTAGGGTACAGACTGGTAAATGGTGTTCAATCAGAGGTACTTCTTGCTAAAATTAGTTCTTGTACGAGTAAACTTTCGAGTACATAAGAGGCAGCACAGACAACCTGAACTTTGCTTGTAGATTTATCCTCAAATAGTGGCCTCGTGCCGACGAAGGTTTGAGCAACTTGGCCACTACTTTCATCCAACTAGTTTACTCGCTCATCTTGGTCCTGTATCTCGCCAAAATTCTACATTGCACACGAGAAAGGAGGCGGTTGAGAAAATGAACCACCCAAATTTTTTGTGCAGTTCAACTGAAATGGAGCATCCTTGGCGTGCAGACTGATTAAGTCCCAGATGAATATACACGTTAACCAACTTGTTTGGAATCTTTAGACTCCATGACATATAGTTTGCTACCATATGTGCCGATAACCAAAAGGCACAAGTTGGGACCAAAGACTGGACTGCGTTTTTCTGGGCTATGCACCAAGCAATATTTCTGGCGTTCACTCTCCTAATACTTGGAGTTTGACAATTGGTTGACGCCGGTTGATACTCGAATGAATATAGGCACTTCTTGTCAACACTGATGCTTGTCTGAGTGAACTTTGGAGTACATAGCAGCAGCATAAGTACCTGTCCATCTGAACATTTTGTGCAGTTCTACTGAAATCACCCGATGTAATGATTTGCCTGCGAGTTCAGGCTCCAAATTACTCCTTTATGAAATCGGCAAACAGTAGCACAATACCAAATTACCAATACATATGACAGGCACAATAATCAGGATAAAGACCAGTACCAACCTGTGTGAGGTAGCATATCAATTACTATTTCCTTTGACTGGAAGCTGAGATAAGCCAAGCGACTGACAGCAAAGGAAGAAAGCAAGCGGAGATTAGCGACTGACAGGAAAGGACGGAAGCTGTCGAGGCAATGAAGCACCCAAAGTTTTTGTGCAGTTCCACCCAAAATCGAGCATCCTTGTTGGCACATATATTGAGAGAGTGAGATTACTGTAATACTGGGACTAGTTGATGAAACATACACTAACAAATAGAAGCACTCGCATTATCTTAATCGGTAAAGTTAGCAACATAGTAGTCTTTCTTAAAGAGAGGTATTAGTTTATTTAATCAGTGCCAATTAGCTCAACTCAACACTCAAAGCATTGCCATTTATCATAGGTTGCAAAACTTAAAAGTGCAAAGATAAAGGAGTTTCTCATGACAGTAGCACGATACAAATAGAGATGACAGCAAACTAATATGGATGAAGGCCTTAGGCCCGTACCAACCTGAGAAAAAAAGCTTATTCATGTAGTCCCATAAGAGATGATAAAGCACTCACTGGAATCACACAATAGTATATATTTTTGTGCACTTCAAATGTATGGTTGAAATCACTCTTGTTTACCAGTGCTGAGATTATATCGAAAGATTATCAAGAACTTCCAGCAGAGTTAAAGCACTAGCTGAGATACAGTTCATTGTATTGTCTTGTGTAGTTCCACTAAAATGTATGATTGGCACAACATGATCCATGTTTGCACAAGGAGGAACAAGGTGAAACCTTCATTAGCTTAGTGAGAAAGGATAGGAAGACATTAGCATATTACTCAAACAGTAGCATCAAATTCATGATGGACAATACCCAAAACATTGCCTCATTGAACCAATGGCAATTTTACAACTAAAACAATAGCACTATTATGTCATGACACTAATAATATTCCCTCCCTGCTCCACCACATGATTCACCTTCATAGGCAAACATTCACACGTACATGATTCAGCATAGGGTCCTACTAAAGATTTGTTTAACTCCAATAGGAAAATTAGGCAGTAATAAATTAGTGGTACTTAAGTACTCCTAATTAATTAAGTGAGACAGCAGAAGTGGAAGGGCTCCCTGGAGGATCGTCTCACATGTAAGGTAGTCATTGCCGGAGCCCTTGAATAGCCTCGACTGAGGCCTCTGGCTTCAGCAAGATCGCCTTGGCACTGTTTATTCTTCTTCTTCGTCCTCTTCATGCTATGTTTCTCTTTCTCCTCACCAGTTGGTGAAACCAAGTACATGATTGGCCTTCTAATTCAGAATTGGTTTTGTCAGTGAGGGAGTACAAGTGTACTAGTAAAAAATAGCATTATTTTCTCATGGCAGTCAGAAAATAGAGATGAACACATGCATTAAATATCATTCTTACCTAAAGGAAGGTTATGGCGCCAATATGGATGATGAGGATTGGAACACAGACCTCCCTTTGTGCAGTTCCACCAAAATGAACCAATTGTTCCATCTGACATTCCAGTTAAACAACACAAAAGTCACTTCTTTTAAGAAGAGTTTTGTGCAGTGCACCAAAAGGTCACAACAGCAACCAGGTGAATTGGATATCCTTGTTTGCACAAAAAGGCATAGAGGAAACAGTCAGAGTCTCAAACAATTACAGGCAAAAACATTTGGCTAAACTTGTCAGAGTCTCAAACAATTACAAGCAAAAACAGTGGCATGGCTTCATTTTTACCAGGGACATTATATTAAGAACAACTAAGGCTGCGTTCAGTTCACAGGTTTGGTGCAGGATTTTCGTAGGAACACAATTCCTACGGTATTCTTTCCCTTCCAACCGTTCGGAACACGGGAAAGGTGAATAGTGTTTCATAGGAAATCTGGTCTGGTAGTACTAATTCCATCGGATTAGAAATATCCACGCGCTACTCATTTTTTGGGCAGAAGCCCGAGGCAGGCGCTCGCTACCATGCGTTAGACAGGTTGTTGTGTTGTGTTTGCCGGAATAAAAAAATCAACCTATGTGTGGTAAGTGAGGTGAGGATAAGAGTAGTCACTGTGCAGCTGAATAAACAAATAGCATCTCATACTGCCAAGCATGCTACTCTAAAAAACAAATATGTACATTTCGTAGTCCATCCAAACACATTCTCTTGAGAGTTTCCTCCGGTTCGCTGTTCCATAGTTTTATACCTACATTCCTTTCCTATTCCTCTATTTTCATCAAGACCTATGTTTTCTGCCCCTTTATTCCGACCGGAGCCTAAATATTTGGTATAAGGGCATGGGACAGTGGGTGCACCAGCAGTATAGCACCATGTACGTAAACAGGGGCATAAAGTGGTGATTCATAGTTTGTTGCCACGAGAAACAAACATCCAAGAAACATATCTAGGTTGGTCCCATTTTTGTTCACTCTAGCCACCTACTCCTATGTGTGGATAGCAAATCTAGTCCTGGTCATACCACTATGTACAGCGTTACCCCTATATTTCCCTTTTCGACCAAGAGACCGGTTGGATGACCAGTCTGTACTACTTTCATCCCCTTTCCTTCCTGTTTGTACCAAGTCCGATGTACATACTAAATTCCCCCACCCCCACTTTATTTCAATGACAAGTATTTTTGGACGGAGGGAGTACAAGATTCGACTCCATGAAGTAGATTTACCTCTAACAATAGAAGAAAAAAATAGGTGACGTTGGACCATCCGATCGAGAGGGGCGGAGAGGTAGAAAATGATGCACATGCAGCAACATAGCAAGCTGGGGAAGTAGAGCTAAGGCGGTTTCAAACGAAGATATACCTGAAGGTTGTCGGGATGTGGATAGGTGGGCGGCGGGACGCCGAATCCGCCCACAGGCAACAACGAAGGGATCACAGGACCTCCCGCGCCAGCGCTCGGCCAGAGATAACGATGCGGCCGGCAGTGGGTCTCCTCCCTCGCTGTCGACGATGGCCTAAACGCTGCCCCTCCTCCCCTTCACCGGCGGAGGGGGATACGTCCGGATCTGTAACCAGCGGTGAGGATAGAAAGCTAGTGTTTTTTGAAGGGAGAGAGACAGGGTTACTACCCCTATCTTGTTTAGATCTGGAGAGGATGAGAGTGTGTGAGTAGAGCAGCCCTAGCAAGCAAGCGCGGAGGCTCCAGCCTATATATAAGTAGTGGGGTAGTTTTGCTTTTTCACTCCATCAAAACACTCGTTTAAAATTGTGTACTACTACATGCCAGGTCGCGGTTTTTTTTAGTTGTTGATTGTTTTTTTGAGATAGCTACCCGCTTGTTCCAAGTGGTGTTACGGTGTGCCAGGTCGCACTTTGTATCGTTCAAGTCTGGTAGTACTACAAGTCCCTCCATTAAATAAACAACCACCCCCTCGTAAAAATTGTGAACAAGCCCACGGCTAAAATTAGCGGAAACATGGGCTGCCCCAACATGCATTATTATTTATATTTTCTACTCCCTCCGTTCCTAAATATAAGTCTTTTTTATTAGCCACACCTAAGACAAGAATTTTTTTAGCAGTGAACCCCACATGTCATAGGCACAAAAAATGTGGCAAGATTCCCTTAGGCAAGCCAAAGTGTGTCTAACAATTTGAGCAACTCAGGTTAGGTAAGTGTGGCAAGTGTGGGAAAAATAATGTGGCAACATAAGACAAACATAGTCACAATCCAAACAGCCCCGTGATTTTTTGTGACATGCATGAAAATTTGGTTAGTTAAACTTATAGTCAAAATTTGGCAAGGTGCATCAAATCAACACATGCAAGTATCAAAAGGAAAGTCGCGGCATGCATGCATGCGTTGTACTCCCTCCGTTTCCAAATATAAGTCTTTTTAGAGATTGCAACAAGTGACTACTCCCTCCGTTCCTTAATGTAATTCTTTTTAGGGATTCCACTACAAACTACATACGGACGTATATAGACATATTTTAGAGTGTAGATTCACTCATTTTGTTTCGTATGTAGTTCATAGTGAAATCTCTAAAAAGACTTATATTTTGGAACGAAGGGAGTACATACGAAGGAGAATATGTCTACTCCTACATACGAAGTAGCCCATTTGAAATGTGTAAAAAGACTTTTATCGAATGTAGTGCTTTGATGTGTCGCGTCAACTCGTACAAGACCGAGAAATTTGATTACTACGACGTCCTCTCCCTCGCGGACTGAGCTCCGATGCCTTAATTGCACCTGCCTTTGGCTGCATGACAGGTGGGCCAACCACCTATTGGGCCCACCTGTCATGGACGCAAAGGCAGGAGTAGTAAGTAGAAGCTTTCGCTGCACGCTATCCCTCCCGCACGAGGTGGACGGACATGCAGCAGTGGATTCGATATTCTAGAAGTAGGAGTAACATCATTGTTCGTCTTCTCGAAGAGGCAAAGAGCCAAGTGCAAACCAAACGTGGCAGTTGCGAACGCTCGCGTGGTGCGGTTCCTTGGAGTACTAGCCAGGCTCTTGCATGAGACAAAATTGCTATTGTTTAACAATTAAACTCCATTATCCATTGGTTGATACTCATTCTGCATAGGTCCACGCGCTTAGCATCGTTTCCTCCTGGGGTGACCAATGTTTATTTGCTAATTAATAGCATTCCATGCAATGAACTAGCCATTGCAAGTCATTAAAAGCATGCACACCTCTCATCTCTTATTGGTTGATACGTATGTCAAGAAACAAGAAACAAGGTAGAAGTTAATGCACCGCGCCTAAGTGTTTTGGGACTATTTGGTTTTCGTAAGATGACTTACACACCTAGACGGAGGGAGTAGTATAGACCTGTAAACTGGAAAGGAGTATTTGCCTTTCTAGAGATTTCAACAAGTGACTAGACTTCGGCTCAAAAAAAACAAGTGACTAGACTACACCGTGTGCAGTACCCCCCGCCTTCCGGTTTATAGGGCTCAAATCTCAAATCTCATGAACCAAGGCATTTTGCAATTGGAGGAATGTATCTCGTACTTTACAAAACTACCCTAATTAAACTCATGCATTAATTACGTAGTTCTCTCGTTTTCCTCTCCGCCTTGGTCGTGGTGCACAATATTGAGAGAGTGCATGGATACGTTTTAGTCTCATGACTAAAAGTAGTGGGACTAAAACTTGTTAGCCTCATCCATGCTTGGATCCAAATACTAAAGAGACTAAAATCAAGTTAATGACATTTCAAAGCATCCGGGCCCGCGTGCCATCCACCAAATCACAGCGAGGTGCTACAGTCGAGACTCACCTGTCACCCCAGTGTGGCCGTCATGACCCGTCATATCACAAAACCCACACCTTTACCAGCAGTGGTAAGGTGGCCTCCAAGTTGGACTGGACGAAGCAACCATCATTTCACTGGAACGCTCGTTCAAGCCCTTTCTTCCCTTTCTTGAAGAAAACCTCACTCCAGGCTACTCACTTCTACCATTTTTCTTCTCTACTGACAAAGGAAAGGTGGGCGAATCAGTTATGTTGCTATATTTTCATTCCAATAATCTTCTTTTTGCAAAGCACCGACCGATTCTCACATCCTATTATTTTCCCGTTTTCATGCGATTGTGGTTTCCTTTCGATTGCTTTTTGTTTGTCAGTTCATTGATGGATCCTGGAGCACTAGGCAAAGAGTTTCCGGCGGACAACCCACTGGAGACAACGATCTCCAGGAAGCAAGCACCGACCAACGAGTTGACCATGTTGGCGGGCCAACCCATGGAGACGAAGTACTCCAAGAAACATGCACTGGCCAAAGAGTTGAGGATGTTGGAGGACGAACTCCTCAAAGAAAGTTGGAAGAACAGCAAGGGCCCCACCGTGCCTACCCCAGGAGCTCTGATTGCCACCTATGTGAGGCTCAAGACCGAGTTTGAGGAGATAGTCGCCGTTGAGAAGCAGTATTCCCCTGGCAAGGTGATGGCCCCCATCGAGGACGAGGAGATGGCCCCAGGAGGGATGAGATCCCTCGGTGAGCTGCACAAGGTAAAAATAATGGCTTATTACCATAGTTCTGGTTTTTGATTATTTGCAATGTGCTTGCTTTTTGATTATTTGCAATGTGCTTGCTAATATGTTAGTGTTGTGCAGGTGCCGGTGGTTGTCCTTGATGATTCCGATGTCGTGGCCCGTCCTGTTGGCATCACCCCGGAGATCGATTCCGATGCTGCTGTCCATCCTGTGGACATCGCCCCAGAGATCGATTTCGATGTCGCGGTCAGTCATGTGGAAATCGCCCCAGAAATCGATTCCCATGCCGCTGTCCGTGCTGTGGTCATTGCCCAAGAGATCAATGACAAGAAATAGTTGGTCGCGCTAATCCTTCAGGGTAGTTTGCATTACCCTGTGTTTAATTACCAGAACGAGGCATGTTATCAAACCACCTTAGGGCTAGTGCACTGTCTTGTGTGGGCGGATCTTGCTACTTTTGTTTGATAGTGAATCATGCGATGAATCATGCGAACCCTCTCCGAATTATGGAAACAGATGTATCCTCACCAGCTTTTGATGTAATATATGGCATGCTTAGATGTAAGTTTGAATTGTTTATCATATCAGCAGGGCTTGTTTGATGATTCTTGGTGTTAGTAGGCTAGCTACTATGCGAACTATAGTACTTGCAAAACACTCACCAAAGAGAAATGTTGGGGCCGATGAGCTCGTGGTTTGCTTATACTTATCCCTCGTCGATCGACCAATAGCCCTAGCTCCTAAAATTGTAGGCTTAGCGATCGATCAGACAATAGTCGACATACATTCAGGCCTCATTTGGTTCATAGGGTAGGAAAATCGTAGCAAAAGTACACAGAACATGCAACACAAAATCATAGTAGTGCAGAGACGTACTCCCTCTGTTCCAAAATATATGACCTAGGCGGGCTAGTTTGGCCTAGTGGGTTTCGGTGATATGACGTGGTACAGTGCCGTCCAGTCTTCGCCTGTGGTAGCAGTATTGCGGGTACAGTAAGTTTTCTTGAAGAAGCAGAATTCAACGAAGTCATGATGGTTCCTTCGTTTGAACAACTTACGGTGGGAAAGTTCGGGCCTGCGATACGACCGGGGTAGACCAGGATAATTTTGTGCATGGCAGGTGGACCAGGATGGTCGACGTCCCACATGTCGGCGAATGAAAGTATTCTTTCCGATATAGAGGACGAGCAACGAGTATTCATTGTTTATTTTTGATGAAAGCTATTGTATCCACTGTTACTCCTTGACTTTGTCAATGCCTCTCTCTCCTCCACATAAGCGGGGACTACTTGCTATGCATGCAGCGGGCAGCTGGCGTCTTGAGGGGCCAGGGCGGTGAGAGCAGGCTCCGGAAGCGGTCCGGACTCCAGCATGGCCCACCTCACATTATCACCATATATTTCTTGGAGTCCGTGCGCGGCGGGCGGGCGATCTCTTCTCCCTCCCCCGTTTCTCTCTTCTCAGCCGACGCCCGCCGAGCGATTAGATTTCGGCTATCGACGGTTTATTCAATTATGGTCCCACATGTCAGTGAAATTGCAAGACAACGCGTGTCCCCTCTGGTGAGCGGCGTGCGAGCCGGACTGTCGGGGTTGCGACGTGTACGAGTCGTAAGTGTGATGCCTTTCCCTTTAGAACTTGCGAAGCGTAACATTTTCGCGCGATCGATCGATAGAAATCCAGAACAAAATGACGAGGGCGGTGCTTTACTGCTCGTTAGGCGGGCTAGTTCGAGTGATATGACGTGCTACAGTGCCGTCCACTTGCTCCATTTTTATGTAAGCAAGAGTTTACACTCGTACGCGGGAGGAGTGCGAAACACCGCGGATCTGATTTTGATCGAGGGATAACTGTTCCCTGCCAAACAATGGAGGATTGTTAGTGATTATAGCATGATAGTTAGGGCATCTCCAGCGCTGGCCCACAAATTTACACCGGCATCCATCCGAGGACACTGATGGATGCCATCTGATGCTGCCCGCATACCTTTCGACAACTATATGAACTAACCGGACAAAATTCATGCAAAAAAAGCAAATTTCAAATTAACCGGATGAAATTCATTACATTTCGAAAACTTTTCCTACAAACTGGATGAAATTCATTACATATTTCACACAAACCGTACTAAACCTACTATAAACCTAATCTAAACGATCCCCAGCGCCCGACCACCATGTCCGGCCATGAACCCTAGAAAGCCGGCCATTGCCTTTGCCTCCTTCTCATCCGCCTCGATAACCTCCTCCTCCGGCCGGAGCACAAGGTTATGAAGATTTTTGCCTCCACGTCGCCATCAAGCGGCTAATCGGCCGCCGATGTTTACCCCACCAAGCTTGGCGACGACTGAGTGGAGTAGCGGTGGCCTTCCCGGGACCAGAGCGGCGGCGACCTACCGTGTACTACTCTTCCTCGCTGCCGGCTGCGCCCGCGCACGTGCGCCGGCTTCGTGGCCGTGGCGGCGGAGGGCGGCCCAGGGGGTGCCGGTGATCTCCTTCGTTTGCTCCTGCGACAGTACGTCGAAGAGAGCTTTGGAGCGCGCCCGGAGCGGAGCCGCCGATGTCCCTCGTCTGCTCCTACGACAGTACGTCCAAGAGAGCTTCGGAGCACCATGAGGCCATGGTTTAAGTGGTGCCAACAGAAGGAAGGGACCGGAGGAGAATAAGTGCGGGTCTTTGGCTATGACTGGGAGCTGGGGCTCAAGTTAATATAGCGGGTGAATGGCAATGAGCCATGGCAGACGGATGGACAACTGGCGCCAGAGTTGGTTCGTCAGGCGGACGCTGCTTTAGTGACTTAACTGCAGATGCGTTTGGGTGTCTGACATGTGGGCCCAACGGGCATCTGGCCCGCATGTCAGTGACACACCAATTGCACCTGCAGTTAAGTCCAGTGAATGCAGCATTGACATTCTGGAGAGACGGTGACCATTTCAGGCGCATGCGGACTGTTTAACTGGTCAACCATACAAATACGGAGCTATACGCTGAGCCAGCGACCATATAATCACCATATCTCGTATACAATGATCAAAGTGAGCTATCAAGACAAGTTCGATGACCACCAATGCATTTTACTCGGTAATAAATGACCAGGATTAAAGGGGAATCCTAATTTGCTTCGTCTTCTGTCCTTGAGCTCTTGACAAACCAATGCACTATACGGTTGTCCGGCCACTCCACTCCAGAGCTCTCACCAAGCGTCGTTCATGCCACCGCGCCGCACACTAACCAGTAAGGCAGTGATGGCATCCCGCCGCGCCGAGTTCCTTGCCGCCCACGAACGCACACAAAATGGTAGGGAAGCGATGGCATCCCGCCGTGCCGAGTTCATCGCCGCTCGCGACCTCACAACTATGTGGGAGGAATTTGAAGATGCCAAGGCGGAATGGGCGGTAGAGCAAGAGGCGGCCAAAGACGCATAGAGGGAGCGGAAAAGTCAGAAAGCACTCAAGAAAAGAGAGGCCCGCCGCCACAAGAAAGAAAAGGACGCACACGCTGCTGCGGAGAGGCCGGCGGAGATCCAAGCACGGTGGGGTGTTGCCGACAAAGCCAAGAAGGAGAACGACGGTGTCTGGCCAGCATGTGAGAAGTAGTAGTACTAGTAGTTAGTGTGTGTGTCTGTGTATGAGTACGAGCATGTACCAGTACTACTAGTTACTACTGTAGTTTTTAGAGCAAATTACCAGTACATTAGCCTAGACTAAATGGAAAAATTCCTATCCTGTGCATCAAATGGCATCTCTTTCTCTATAGGAATTGAGATGCATGTCATCTCACTTCCTATGATTTTCATATTCCTATCCTATGAACGAAAGGAGGCCTCTGTTGGAGCAAATACTATAGCTAGCAGTACTGCTGGTACAGTAGTTTTCTTCAAGAAGCGGAATTCAATGAAGTCATGATGGTTCCTTCGTTCGAGCAACTTCAAAGTGGGAAGTGGGCCTGTGATTTGATGGCTCATTAGTCATTGTTACTGCGGCGCGACGACCTGGGTGATTCTCCCTTGGAGTTCTGCATGCATGGCAAGTGGACCAGGATGGTCGACGTCCCACATGTTGGCGAACGAAAGTATTCTTTCCGATATCAAAGAGCAAGGAAACCGCGTGGTATAGTATCATTGTTGATTGGTTCGTAAAAAAATAGTATCACTGCCGATTTATAATTATTTTTTATTTCTGATGAATGCTAGCGTTTCAACTCTTACGACGAAGGGTGCCAAACACGGCACGTGCTGGATGTCCCACACATCAGCGAAAGGAGTGGGACATGTACAGCGTGGTAGAGCCCAGCGTAAAAAAACAGCGTGGTAGAGCATCTCCACTTCTTCCACTTCTGGGTCGGAGACCACAGGTAGTAGTACTTAGTTGTATGAACGATACAAAGTGTGGCCTGGAGAGAAAGACACATCTAGTTGGAAGGTCTCGGGGCATACATGTAAACAAATATAAAAGTTAATATGTGCCTCCAACTAATATAGTAGTAGTAGAGTACTTAGGCACGTACTCCATAACATCACCGTGCATTGCACGTACAACATTTAGTGGTAGTACGTAGTAAGAGACAAATGCCGCCCAAGAGTTCCCTTCTCGACCTACTTTTGGGTGTTTGGTAGAGTGTATGGAGGGTGCATGAGTCCACACTAGTTTAGCACAAATACACTAGAAGCATGCATGAAGAGAGCATGCATGAAGAGGGGTGTTGAGTTGAGCATGCATGAAGAGGGAACAACTATGCTGAGACGAGAACGCAAACAAACACACCCTGTATGCCACGCATGTTCATACCATTTGTGCCTTTCTACTTCACTTACTGCGCTACATTACTCAGGTTCGTACGTCCACTCTTGGGTACATGTCCGTCTCGTAGTTCCAGGGCCACATGTTCTTCATATAGATGGAACGATCGTTGCATAACACATGCGCCTTGATGCTAGATGTCTCGCGTGTTGGCAAAAGGATGAACAAAGCTCACGTAAAAAAATAGAGTGGAAGAACATAGATTCCGGACGACCGAGAAGGAGCAAGGAACCTTGTGGTGGAGCGTCTGCACTCATAATATTTAATATTATTCAGTGATATAAAATTAACCAATCATCTCCACAGTGGACTGGAAGAGTACGAAACACGGCAACCCAGTGTAGTTACATCATACTAGTACATGGCTAACCCACGCTATCACCATATTTCTTGGCTTCCATGCGACACCTATCTCTAGTAATCCAGCAGCCTGTATCACTTCTCCCTCCTCGTCTCTATCAAAGTGCGGCGGGCTGGCATTTTTGCTGTCTATTGAGGTCGGTTAACTATCACATGTTAGCGACATGCCAAGAGCATTCTAAAAAAATCCTTTCACGTTCCGTTTTCAAAAAGAAAAAAATCCTTTCACGTACGAATTTGCCTGTATGCTTTGAGCAACTTGCATGTCCTATACTGCTCCTGTTTGATACTCTAACTTAGCTAGAGGTTAGACTAACTCATGACTAACCCGAAACTAACTATAGCCAAAGAGGTGTTTGGGTGACAGGGTTAGATTGACAATAAATGCACTTCATGGAGAGAGAAAAGTGATTTTCTAGTGATCCCAATTAGAACTATCTCCCGTTAGCACCTCTTGGCTGGGATAGTTTTTTTTGGTGGGTTTGGTGCAACTTGCTCCAATTTAAACCCTCATGCTTGGATACTTTAGGGCTATTTGAGCCCCAACTAGCTCAAACTAACTCTAACCCATGGATCCAAACAGGGCCTATGGCCAGTCTCGACGCGGAGCAGTCGCGTGCATCGGGAAGCGGCGCTCTCTCGGCCGTCGCGCCACTTCAAAGCCGGCGCCAGTGAGAGGTCGCCTCCGCTCTGGCCGGGCATTAATGTGGCACTAACGCTCCAGGGCAACGTTGACCGTTTCATGCGAGAAGCGCGTGCTGGCAAGGGAGTATAGGTTTTGAACCGTTTCAGGTGTAGTAGTAATGGTAGTTTGCAAAACTACTCAATTATTGCACTCAGTTTCCTAAGAAATTGTGGTAAAAAACGTTACTCCACAGCCCGCTTCCCTTCTCCTTCCTGCTCGTGATTTACGTGGCCATGTTAACGTGGTTGTGTCAAAAAAATGTCACTTCCTACTCGTGATTTGCGTTATATAATTACAAGCAAGATTCCCGTGCATTGCACGGAACATCAACATGCATTTTTTTACAAAACACCTGTTGTGATTGACCCATGCAGGAGTAATCCCATGTGTAAAAACTAATGATATCTCGAGAATTTTATCAGAAAACTGGTATCTCGAGAATGTCATCGAAAAAATGAAAGATGAGAGATAAGGCAAGAAGGAGTGGAGCATGGTGGTGACTGGTGGTCGGAATGGGCGGAGGCATGGGGATGGACGGCGCCGGCAAGCGGCAGCGGCCACCATGCATGCTAGTTTGTTCCAGAGACTTATTCCTTTTTTAATTGCTGAGCAATGAGGTTGCGGGAGATAATGATGTGGATAGAGGTGCGGGTATCTTTTGTAAAATTATCATAGTTTGCTTCCTATCCATCAGATATAGATCATACGGTCTGTTTACAAGATGGCAGGCACACCATCATCGCCAACTCATTTTTCTATAAGGGTATACAGATGATAAGTTTGCTCACTACTAAAGTAAAGTGGAATCTGTCCATGTTATGCAAGTAAATAAAGGTGATTGTTTATCATACAGGTAAGGTTGGATGAAGAGTGGTAGGAAGAAATGCTCCGTCTAGAGCATGTGTGTGTGAGATGGAGTCTTAGTGTGTGTGTGTGGTGTGTGTGTGTGTGTGAGAGAGAGAGAGAGATGGAGTCTTAGTTTGTGTGTGAGAGAGAGAGAGATGGATTCTAAGTGTGGGGGGTGCGTGTGTGTGTGTGTTTGTGTGTGTGTGTGTGTGTGAGAGAG
>NC_041393.1:398505034-398515217 GCF_002162155.2 Triticum dicoccoides | reverse complement strand
TGTGCATGCGTGCATGCGCGCGCGCGCGCGCGTGTGTGTGTGTGTGTGTGTGTGTGTGTGTGTGTGTGTGTGTTGTGGGGTCCTCTGTGGCGGATGTAATTTAAGTATGCATGGCAGAGGCCACCAACGATGGGGTGCGAGAGATAAAATGCCCATAGGAGGGAAGAGAAGGTGTGTGCGCGTGAGAGGAGTCGACATCGAGAGAACGTGTTTGTTCGAGAGACACCACGGGAGACTACTATATATCAATGGTGCATGTAGGCGGGAATAACAAAGGGATGGTCTTATTGGTTTCGGGGATATAGGGGAAGAGTGAGAGGCGCGCGGGGCAGGGGGGGGTAGCTAGAAGGAGATTGTTAAGTGTGAGTGTGTGTTTTGCCCATCCAGGCGAAAGTTATGTGCACAAAAGAGGAGAACGATTCGATGTGGTGTTAGGATTGAGGGTAATTAACTACGTATGGAGACATAGAGACCTTGAACGTGCATGTGTGAGAGGTATACATGTATACGTGGGATGTGTGTGTGTACGCGCGCGCATGATCGAGATAAAAGAAAGAAGACATAAGTCCTAAGATCAACGACATGGGAGAGACGGATCGGTATGACAATATGCATGCATGTAAGAATGCAGGGAAGAAGGCCCGACAATTGAGCATGTGTTTTTGTCTTTAAGAGATAGTGGCGTGGGCTGGAGCATGCATCTATGGCGAGCAGAGGGGGTGAGGCGCAACGATTGTGCAAAAGAGACCAACCTATAAATGCATATGTATGGATAGACATATATAGTGTGGGTGATAGGAAGCAAGACTCCGTGCAAGAAAGAAATGTTGACGGAGAAACTATAGATAGATACAGAGATGGAGATGCTAGCTAGAGAGACATCCGTTAGTTTGGGTGTCGGAGATGACTGTCGGGTGGTTCAAAGGGTGAATTTATATATGTGTGTGAGAGGGCACTTGACTGCATGTAGAGAGAAACAAATGTAGTGTGCGTGATAGGAATCAAGAGTGAGGGCGAGAAAGAAGGTTGATGGAGAAATAGATAAATAGAAAGATAAAGATGCTAGCTAGTGTGCGCTAGAGATAGGAGTCGAGTGGATCAAAAGGTTGGGTTATGTGTGTGGGTGTGAGAGAGATAGACAGAGGGTGCATGTGAGTCACATACAAATAAATATTAGAGAGAAATGAGATCCAGAGAGACGGAGTTTTGTGTCTGCGAGAGAGAAAGATATTTCACGACGAGAGTGATAGCTAGACAGACATATGAGGGAACGCAAGATATCTCTAGGGAGAGAGGGTGTGCTTGAGCGACATACAAGAGCACAATGGAGAAATATGAGACCCTGGGAGACAGAGTTTGTGTTTGTGCGTGCGAAAGAGATATTGAAAAGGAAGAGTCGTAGGTTCTCATATCTAAGGAGCGAAAGACATATCTGTATGAGGGGTGTGCGAGTGGCACACATGGGAATAGTTGAGAGAAATGAGACCCCGGGAGACAAAGTTTTGTGTTTGTGTGAGAGAAAGAGATTCCACATGGAGAATCATAGCTAGAGACACATAGCAGGGAGCGAGATATACTTAGAGAGAGATAGAGTGATGAAGGTCGATGGAGAGAGTACCGTCAGTGTGTTACGAAGATAAAAGATCATTGTCGACATACAGGTAGCACGAGAGATGCCTGAGAGACGATGAACATGTATAGGTCCAGAGAGATAGTCCTATATAAGCATGAGTGATAGCTATATGAGACGAATATCTGAATTAAAGGGGATTCAAATATTTAAACTGGAGATCATGACATCGATAATATCATAACGCAAATTGGTGTATCAAACATGCATATTCATTTGAATTTGGGCACACGTGTAATGTTATATAGTTTATCAATATTGGTGATCCATAGATTCTTCAATTACAAAAAATGCATGGTTTATATGCAATTAATGTCTAAACGGGATTACACTATATGTTGCGTGTGTGAAACACATTATACATGTTTGAGAAGTTAAAAAAACCCGCATGAAACACACATTAATTGGAGACAGTTAGCGAGGAATGCATACATTGGATTTCAACATAAAGTGGTTTCAAATATTTGAAAATCCAAATTGATGGATACAAACTTATGAATCTGAGATCATGCCATTTGTAAACCATATTTATGTATAAATGGTATTGTGCTTTTGAAAGTATATATATAAAAAAAATGATGTATATAGAATGTAATTCCAATTGAAAATGGATCCCGCCCGAAAAAATAGTAGAATACAAACGGGATTCGAATTGAGTTGGCACAGTAAACGTGCACTGTGCAAAATTTGAACGAAGCGGGGAAAGTCGTAGTAACCGCCCGAAACCAAAATCTGCGAGATGGAAATCACTACTGCCTATCCCTGCCGCGCAAAGCCTCTCTGCTGGATTTCTATAGGTTTCAATAGGGGTAGGTTTGTAATTTCACCCAAACGTGACGTAACCGCCTCTCACCCGGATTCATACATGGTGGGCGCCAAAACATAGTGTGCCCTCGGCCAAAATCGACTCCCTCCCCGATTCATATTCATACACGGTGGGCGCCAAAAACAAACTCTCGTCGGCAAATATTCGGTGTATGTGAGATTACCGTCCTATCCCCAACCGACTAATGTTGCTGTGATGTAGTAGAAATTTGAAACGGGGGCTAAGTTTGTAAATTTCCTTGCATTTGAGACAAGCGCGCCCTGAATACATGGTTCCCCCTTCCTCTCTACCTCCCTTTTCGCCATTCGTACTCCGTGGGCGCCAAAACACCCTCTCCACCCTTCCCTCCTCCGTCCGCCGTCGTCTGCCACCCCATCCACTGCCATCCTCCTCCACCATGCCGGAGATGATACCCCAACGCCGCCGTCCATTACAAGAGATCGACCTCTCTGATCCACGCCTTCGGACCGGGATCCTTGCATCCCATCCTCTCGCTTCATCCCCATCGTCGTCCACCTTGTCGGCGCCGCTCCTACGACCGTCTCGTCCACTGCGCCCCGCCGCCACCATCTACCCTCCTAGATCGGCTTACATGCCGCCGACAGCCATCGCTACCGCAGCACCGTCAAATTCTCACTAGATGCGTACACGGCGCCGCACCAGAGGCGGTACTCTTTCGTATCTGCTAAACTTATTTATCACAGCAAGAAAATAGATCGCCACTACTTTACTCCGATTTCTTGTCTTGGTTGCAAAGTTGCCTTTGTCCGGTTTGCACCTTCAGATCCGCCATGGCACGCTCAACACTATACTGCCAATGCTTATGGTTTTCCCCTTTTATATTCCACACTAGTTAAATCACAGTAGACTAAATTTCAAAATTGGGTCAGTCGATTTTTTAGAGCTCGCCGGAGTTCGCCGGTGCGATCCAAGGGGCTCGGTGGTTGTGGGGCCTCGCCGAACGAAGAAAACTCGACGCGGGTGGGGGTGGGGGTGGCGGAGGAACACAGGCAGTGGGGGCTGGTGGTCCGGCCGGCGGCCCGTGCGGTGTTCTGTATGGGAAGAATCAGAGACGAGGAAGAAGAAGGGTTAGGAGACGTAGGATCTTCATCCAACCGCCTGAAATGGTCGAGAGACAGCTGGGAGTTGCATTCTTAATGCGCTCTGGTTCATCATGTGTGGGCACTGCGCAACCAACATTTTATTATCCAAAATCTGCTTGCTCTTCTTTACCATGTTCGATAGTGCTGGACTGTACGTGAACGATAGGCTTTCAATTACTAGCGGCAATACAACACCGTATTTTCAAGCCAGTTCCACTTTCCCGATTTATATATCGTGGTTATGGTGTACCCCTGTTATGTACACTATGATCTTCCTAGTTGTTGTGTGCTCTTGTTATCATGGTTTGGCAACAAACTATCTATACAGTATATTATGAACCTATCATCTGCCAGCTATCCTTACTTCTGGAGCATATTTTTTTGTGTACTTGTGCCAGATAGCACATGAGCTCTCTCATCAGAATCCAGTGATAGCACATAAGTGTTTACAGGGGCGCCCCTATATTAGAATATCATCTGCATTACAAAGATAATCTCACAACTATTTATGTTTTCATGGTTCTTAGATATTATACGCAATTACAGTGAATATCAGAATCCGCGCATCAGAAGAATATTGTGGAACACTGCAATGACTTACAAAATTGGCACCAAGGCATTGAGTGCCATTCTGGAAGCAATGAAACTCGTACGCTCCCCACCTGTTGATTCTTGTTCAGAATATCATTTTAATGACTATTCTAACCTCGAGGAGTCAAAGGCAGATGGCCTGTCCTGTTCAACCAACAAGGTGCCTGTTCTAATTTGGCAAGGTTTTATTGATTGCGCGTATCTTGCATATGTTGTCTTGCATTTCTTCTACTTTGTTGCACCACCATCTGCCTAGTTTACTCATCATATAACTCGAGATGCCATGCCCATCCATTATCAATACATATTCCATTTGTCGTCATACCATGTTTTCCCACTCAAATGTTGTTCTTGTGCATCAGACATCAAAAAGGAAGAGGGTGATTGCCGAACCTGAAGGAGCGCCAGCAAAGTCCTTGAAAAACGTGGTGGTGCCGAAGAAATCAGACAGCATCCCACTTATATTGGTTGTACAACCAGTGACATAAAACATATGACCGACTCCAGCAGACTGTACCCATACTTCACTGGCCACACCACTAGCCCCACCACACAGGACCTGCACTCCAGCAAAAGGTATACCGATTTCATTTGCCATAACACCAGCCGTACCACAGAAAAATCCCACTCCAGCAAAAAGTACAGCAAGTCCACCGGCCGAAGACCTATCCCAACTGCAGAGACGGCCAATTCCTGCAGATTGGAACCCCATTCCATTTATTCCCAGTTTAAAAGACAATGCTTTCAATGTTGTTAGGGACTATGTGCATATATTCCCATCATGGGAAGATTATAGTGAAGACAAACACCATTTTCACATCTTCATGTCTAACTTACGTGTAAGTGCTATTATTCATGGTTATTATTTTCCTGTTTTCTGCTGATTGAACACATCAATGATTTACATTACATTTTTGTAACTAGCCGAGGGTTAATCTGGATAGTCATGACGAGCAAAGCTTTCTTGTGCTTTTCAAGGAAGCATTGCTGTAGTATCGGTGTTACCTGAGGAAATCACACTTTGATGGCAAGTCTATAAACGAATTTCCGGTGAGGTCTCCTGTGCTAAATTTAGAAGACATTGAATGGAAAAACCTTGTTATGCACTGGTCTTGTTCCCAGGATGAGGTACTATCTATGAAATCACATGACAATTTGAACTTCTACTTTTCTGCATGTGCCTTACGGATCTTTTTTGCAGGAAATCAGCTCGAAGAAGAATTCCGGTTTGAAAAGAACGACAGGATATCGCAAATATGCTGCCCGCTGCTTTGCTCTTGTTAGTATTTGTTGTCCGGTATCACTGTACTTGCATACATACCTGGTTCATTATGTGACAGCAGTATGCATGATAGCTTTCTTATCAATTGTTCGCTCCAAATTATCTGATTAGTATGAATGGTTACATTAGTGTAGAATATATCCAATGCCAATGAATTTTTTTAGCTCTGCATTGTTCTTGTAAGTACATGCTGTCCTTTATCAGAGTACTTATATTGACAGGTAGTTGTTCATGTACCATCACTCTGCAGCTTATTTTCCTTTGCCCTCCATTTTCTACACATCAGATCTATATTTACTCTTACCATAAGGTTGGTACTGAAGAAGTTTAGCTGTGCATTGCTCTTGGCTGCGCCTTTTGCCTGTATCGCTGCACATACATTTATAGCTACTTGGTTATGTAGCATCACTCTTCATCTTATCTTAAATATTCTCCATTTTTTCGTATATTATCACATCTATATTTACTCTTAGCAAAATGTAGAATAAAGGCAATGCTTTTGAAGAACATTCTATGCTAAACTTCTTGAATTGCCCCCCCCCCATCAGCATGGACAAGGGCTTTATAGAGCCTGTCTTCACCAGTAATGTGAGTTTGTCCTTCTCAAGCCTTCAAACTTTGTTGTGTATATTTGGTTAGGCATGACTGCAACAGCTGTTTATTTTTGGTGTTTGCATCAAATTGCATGTTTAAAGTTTATTATGTAGTTCATAAACAAAAGTTTGTCCTTCTCAATTTAAGTTTTCAGTTGTACAACCAAGTTCCTTCTTCATACCATGTAAATTAAACTATACAGAGCAAGTGATCTTCTTTTGCACTGCATCTATGCTTCTGTTCTTCATCCGTAATCCAGTGGTGTGGTGAACCTACCCGCTACAGCACAATGTCATATTCTGCAATGTCTTAACTATGAACAATGTCATATCATTCTACTATTATTTAAACCACCTCTTTATTTGCCAATCTGAAATGGGATAAATTGACAGCACACTAACCATTGATACTTATGAGTTCTTGATCTGTAATCCAGTGGTGTCGTGAAGCTACCAACTCCTTCACAATGTCAATTCTTGCCATGTCTTGACCTGAACAATACCATATTGTGTTAATGCAATTTTAAACTGTGTCACTTTATTCGTCAGTAAGAAATGTGATGAATTGTCAGCACTGATACTTTTATGTGCAAAACATGTCATCTGTCTGCTTGTTTATCTTTCAGAGTGAGGAAGATATAAGTGTTGAACAAGCGCAGTCTCATCATCTTGCTTAGTTGCTTGCGCTGCAGCTCCCCAGCAGGGCGAACCTTTCTTGAACTCTATTGAAGTGTTGTCGGTTTTGTATATTATTTTGTCGGCGTGTTTATTTGCACTGGTGGCGATCTTTGATGCCTAGTGTATGTATCTGTTGTCTGCTTGTGCTTTATTATCATAGCGGCGAACTTTGATGTCCAATGGATGTAATATGCCATAATCTCTTTATTGTACAGTCTAGGTTTTTTATTATTCACGATGCTACAGTTATTTTACTGTATATATATCCTGTCTTCGCAGTAAACCGGCCAAACCGTAAAATTACGGTACATAATCGAGCCGTCATGCAATCACGATGTATGATCCGCATCATGGGCCCCGTCGAACTGGTCCACTAGTAGATTCGGGCCTTTAATCGGCCGAGTAACCCCCGACCCTCTTTTCGCAAGAAAACTCAATGGGCTTTTAGGAGGCTAAGAAGTAGGCTGGGCCTGAAACGTGCCGAATAGCTCACGGGCCGGCGGCAACCCGAAATGGACCCCGACCCATGATTGTGCGAATCAATTCACGGGCTTTTAACAGGCCAAAGTTGTCTCGGTCCTTGTTTGTCCCAATCAGATATCGGCTGCGAGCTGGCCGGATGCAAACCGGGCCATTGTTAGGCCCAACTATATGATGGGCTTTTAACAGGCCGAAATTAATATAGGGCCAAAATGTTAAATGGGCCCTTAACAGGCTGAAACTAATATCAGGCCAAATTACTAAATGGGCCTTTAGCAAGTGGGCCCAAAAGCATAGCGTCCAGTCAACGGGCCGAATCTGATATGGGCCATAATTGAGCCCAAAGCCTCTTAAAGGGTCGGACCTGATCTGGGTCATGATTTGGCCCAGAAAGTGGGAGGCTTTTAACGGGTCGAATCTTATATGGGCCATTATTAGGCCCGGAACGTGGCAGACCATTAATGGACCGGATCAATTATGGGCCGGCATTTGGCCCAAAACATGGCAGCCAGTTAATGGGCCGGCCTACTAGGGTCCTCAAAATCTTGTGGGCCTACACCTAGGCCGGCCCATTAATGTCGGCGAAATCTCGTGGGCCTTTAGCTGGGCCGGCCCATTATGATCCGCAAGAATTTTGTGGGCCTTTACCTGGGCCGGCCCATTATGGCACACAAAAATCTTGTGGGCCTTTACCTGGGCCCGCCTATTATGGCCCGCAAAATCTTGTGGGCCTTTAGTTGGGCCAGTCCATTATAGTCCGCAAAATCTCGTGGGACTTTAACTGGGCCGGCCCATTATGGGCTGCAAAATCTTGTGGGCCTTTAGTTGGACCGGCCCATTTAAACTTGATTGGCCGTGCCATGTGTCGATGTATCATAGGCGCCTTCTAACCAATGAGTGGATGACATATGTCCCAACGATGAGCCTACATGTGTTTCCTCCAGCCAATGATGATTTTACACGTGGAAAATCCCCATTGGTCGGGGCTGTTAACGGGTTATCAGATCCAAAACCCGACCCGATATCTTAACGGCGTTCCATTACGGTGGATGCCACGTGTCGGTCACCCTTGACGAAAGCACTTCTGTGATGCACGATTTATTGTCATCGAAGTGGACACTTCCGTGATGATAATTTTGGTAATGTCATCGAACACTTCTACGACAGCACAGGTATGACTATCTTGATTCTGTCATAAATTTGTCATGGATGTACATGCATGACAAAAAACACGACCTACTATGACAAACACGTATCATCAAGGAAGTGTATTTTTTTGTAGTGTAACCAACCTATACTAAGCAGTTTAGAACAAGCAGGTAAGGTACAATAGCAGGTACAAAAGCAGGCTATGCATCAGAATGAGAGCAATCAATTATAGTAGCAGAATCTAATGCAAGCATGAGAGTATAGAATGGGCGATATCGGGATGATCAAAGGGGGGGCTTGCCTGGTTGCTCAGACAATAAGGAGGGTCGTCGTCGACATAGATGATCACAGTGGCATTAGCAGCGGTCTCGGGGTCTACCGGAGAGAACAGGGGGAGGAAACAGTAAATACAAGCAAAAATATGCATAACAAGACAATAAACGGTGCTAGAGGTGTTCTAATGCAGTGCTAGGCGATACTGGCGAAGGGGGAAAACATCCGGGAAAGTTTTCCCAGTTCCGGACGTCTGTCAGACAGATAAACCGGAGGGGAAAGGTTGCATGTTCACTATGCTAGGGATGTGTGGCAGACGAACGGAGGGCTTATTCGGATTTGTCTCGTCGTTCTGAGCAACTTTCATGTACAAAGTTTTTCGATCTGAGATACGGTTTATTTTATATGATTTTTCTAAGTTTTAACTCAAATTTAAACAATAAAATACTTTTATATTACACAGGGTAAACCCAGCCACAGTCAATGACATGTGGGGTCAAACAGCAGTACAGTCAGCGTTGACTGGGTCAAAGTTGCCCAGTCAACAGGGTCAAAGGGGCCCATCTGTCAGTGTCACATTAGGCTAATTAGAAGTTAATTAGCTAATTAAGCCAGATTAATTATTTGATTAATAAATTAACTATTTTTTTACTTTCTTTTTTTAAAGAAAAGGGGTCGGTGGGACCTATTGGGCAGTGGCCCATTGGCCATAGTGGGGCGGGGCGGGTCAACGGGCGGGTTCCCCCGACCGAGGCCACCAGGGGCGCCGGCCACGGCAACGGCCAGAGGGGCCGCGGCTACGGTGAGGCCGCCAGCGGCATAGGGAGCAGAGGCGGGGCGGTAGCAGTGCGAGGAAGCCCGGGCGCAGCGCGGGCGCGTTCCTGCGCGGGCGAGGCACGGGGTGAGGCCAAGGGGCAGTGGCCGCGGGCTCCAGCGGCGGTTGGTCGGGTCGAGGCCTCGCGCGCAAGCACCAGGGAGCGCGGGCAACGGCATGGGAAGATAGCAGCGGGTAGACGGGGCGTCGCGGGAAGGAGGGGCGTGCAGGGCGCACGTCCAGGGAAGTGTGGGAGTGCAGCTACGAGCGTGGGTAGGGGAGCCCAAGGCGCGCAAGAGCTCGAGGCGGCCGCGGCGAGTTTCGGCCATGGTGGTCATGGGCGGGCACGGTTCTACGACTATTAATCGAAGGGGGAAACGGGGGTAATCAGGCGATATGCTCACAAAGGAGCTCAGGGACGCGGTGGAGGGAGCCGGAGCTGGTCGGGGCAGCGTGACACGACGTCGAGCAGTGGTGGCGACAGGCGTAGGGGATCGGGCACGGGCGGCACTGATGGGGGCCTCGGCTCCCGTTCGTGGGTGCGGTTGGCGCAGCCGATGGCAGCGAAGCCCCGGAGCATGGTCTCGGGCGCAGGGGAGGACGTCGAGCACGAGGACAGTGGCGGGCATGGCGAAAGCGATGGTGGGCGTGGGTGGATCTGGAGGGAGGGAACGAGAGGGAGAGGAAGTGGGGGGGAGGAGGAGTGGCGGTAAGGGGAGCTCGAGGCGTCGGCCTTATCCTCGAGGCGGCACCAATGAGCTGGT
>NC_041393.1:398464637-398504616 GCF_002162155.2 Triticum dicoccoides | reverse complement strand
GGGGACGGCTCGGGCAGGAGCCCGGTCGGAGGAATAGGAGGGAGGGAGACGACCCAGGGGGAAGGGGGAAGTGGGCCGTCCGGCGCAGGAGGGAGCTGGGCTGGCCCAGGGGGGAGTCAGGGGGGGTTTCTTTCTCCTTTTACTTTTTTGATTATTTACTTGTTTAGTTTAGTTTAGGGCACTCAAACAATTTGCAAAAATGTTGGTTCACCACCAACATTAACAAATGAATATTTGCCACATGATCAACATTTTAGTTTTCATGTTTGAGAATTTTGAATTTTGGACTTTGATTTGAATTTGAAATTTGAACCGGTTTCGAACCAACACGGGTTTAAAAACAGTAGTCATGATGACGTGGCATCATTATAAGGGAATTACTGTAGCTTAATTATCCGGGCATCACAAGAACCAAATTTTACAAGTTACAAGTTCAAAAGGAAAAGCCTACCGTGTTTGCGTCGCACCCCACACGGTTGGTCCGACACACCGCTCAAGGGGGAATGCGTGTTGTGTTGCATTTTCACTTACAAGTGGGACCGCAGTTGAGCAAACCGACTATCGGCAAACCCCCACCCCGCCCACCGTGCGATGGCTGAGAAAACAAGAGGGGGTAGAGATGGATGTAGCATGAACTCCAAGAAAATTGGTGTCAGATGGGACTCGTGTGGGTGGTCTGTGTCGTACTGCTAGACGTGAATGGTAGTTATGGGCCATGCCACCCCACTATATCGAGGTGCTGGTTATGTAGAGCGAACACATTATCTCTCCAGGTGTACCGTACACCACTAGTACTACTCACATTGTCGCAAAATTTCCTGGAGTCCGTGCTCAACCCTCCTCTCTCTCTCTCTTCTCAGCCAGCCAGCAGACACGTGGAGCCCATCGTCTGTTTGCTCACATGTGGTCCCACATTTCAGTGAAAGCACAATACGACCCACTGAACCTGCACATCTTTCACCTCGACATGCTAGTGATGAAAAACATATCCAATAAAGATCTTCGGTGGCCGCTTTTGGAGTTACTCAAGAGTAAGATTCTATTTACAGTTTAACCCAAGATGCACATCACGTGGCTTCAACCAGCACTCCATTTTCTTGCATGGCACGACTTGGATGCTGGATGTCCCACGTGTCGGCAAAAGAAGGAAGAACTCGACCAAATCTTCTCCACATTTAGACCGGAGGAGTAGGAAACACGGCAAGCCATGTGCCTACATCATACCACGTACAAGCCCACCTCACGCAGTCACGCTATCACCATATTTCTCGGCCTCCGTGCGACACCTAGATCTAGTTGATCTAACTAGAACTAACTATTGTGCTAGCATACTCCAATATTAGGTTGGCTCTATGTGATGTGGCAACTTCATGTAACCGGATGCTGGCTATACTACTACAGTACTCACACTCCAAGAAGTGAGTCAAAAACCATTCATAAATTGAGTTTATGACATGCATATGCAAATGTACCATTCATTACGTACAACAAGTCATCAACACACAACGACAACGAGGATACAAGTTGGATTATAGATTAGTTCCAACAAAACATTCTAGTAAATACTAAAGTTTTCATCACACAACAAATAACAAGCAATGAAATGAACTTCAGCTCAACAGGCGTTGGAAACGCTTGCTTTGAACCATAGGTAAGCCTCTGGGAAGGGACAGCTATTCTCAATCTCGAGACCAATGCAAGACTGATCATCCAGGCTTAAGCGGACTATATCATGACGCATATTGTGATAGCCACGGTAGGGAACCATAGCAATGTCCGAGGTATAGATATAGTTGCTTCTCATAAATGGTAGTTTTGTTGTGTCAACAGCAGCTGGATCTCCTTTCACCATCGTTGGATAGTTTTATCCAAGGAAGAGCGAATTTTCTCCAAGACTATCAATACTGAACTAGGGAGAAGGTGTTGGCGCTAGCACACTAGTATCCATCCCGAATACCCTGCAACCGATGTTGGAATAGGTCTGGATAGTGCGACCATGGGAGACAACACCTGCTTCCTTAGTAGTAACATCAGCAGTGCGTTGTATATAGACAAGAAGAGGTGATCCATCAGAATAAGTTGACAGGCGCCACTAAATATATAGGTCCTGCTTGTCCTCATGCTCGTGATCATCACCATCGTCATCTCCCCCTTGGTTATAAAAATTATCAAGTATAGGTGGTGGAATGTTCACAGGACCTTGGAAACACAAGAAGGTTAACTAGTAAAGGGAAACTAGCTAACCTGCATGCATGTGGATGAAACAATTATAATTATGGTGGAAGACAAACATACTGAAAGCATAAGGATTCCATGCAAAAACAGTGCCACGAGTGGTGGCAGCAAACACAAGACCCTCGTATTGAATTGCATCATAGTACACATCCGTGTACAGAAACTGATTTTTGAGCAATATCCATGGAGGCGTGGAAGTAAGGACGGCAACAAGCTTCTCAAAGATAGCAACAACTTGTTCGTGTAATCCCAAGAGTGGTTGGGAACTCGACAAATTGTTGTCTTCTATAGACGACAGTCACCATGATCGTACTTGAACGTACGTAGACCATATGTGTGCTCAACCACTGGGCACTCCGAGATTTTTGGAAGTGGAACCCGGTGATGAGTGTACACATTCACAAGTTCCCACTCTCAGTTGTGCCCAATATAAACAGCCCAATCTCTATTTGCGCCTGCCCAGGGTATACACTTAAGCGATGGCATCTTAACATCACATGTATCATTATCAAGCGGCATCAACTTGCACAAGGCGAGGCTTCCATCGTCCGCGTGCCAGCGAGCAGGGTCATGGCAAAGAAGATAGGGGAGATCAAACCGCTCCTGGACCCTTGGGTTCTTTGTAATGATGTTATTATTTGAGTCGAGAATGGTCTTGAATGAACCTGCCATGCTAGCCGAGGTGATGATGTCGCAGCAATCAATGAGTTCCTCCACCATGTCAACTTTCAGATCGGGGCAAGAATAACGAGGTCGTTTCCGATCTATTTCCTCCATGGAGAATACGATCGAACAATGGTAGAAAGAAGGGTGAAGGCAAATGGAGGAGGGAGGAAGAGCGTGCGACAACAGTTCCAAATCGAGAAGGAAAGGTGAAGAGGAGGTGGACGGTTGCCACAATATAGGAAGAGGCGCCTTGACCTACATAGACGTCCATTCGGAAATTGTATAAAAGGACTCGTCGTCGTCTCACTGACATGTTGGAACGGCACCACATGTCAATGAAAAATGGTGTGTCATTTCTTGTGCAAAATGTGATCTGGCCACGTTGGCCTGAGGTGCCGCATTTCTTGACTTTATTTTTTTAATGTCGTGTCGTCAGTTTTGAAGCATGACTAACTGGTATTGTATGCAGAGAAAATATGAACTACTCTACCACTACTCCACCTCTAGTACTAGTATAAAAAAAGATATATAGGCTGGAGCTTCAGTGTTTTCTTGCTAAGGGCTTCCCACTTACTTCTCACACTATCACCCTCACTCCAGATCTAAAAAAGATGACCTCTCTCTCCCTCCTCACCGGTGGTCACAGATCCGCCGGGGAAGAAAAGGACGTGCAGCGTTGACGCACTCGTCTTCGGCGAGCAAGGTCACACACTGACGACAAGGCCATCCTCTCAGACCTAGCGCCCGTGCGGGATGGCCTCCATCCCCAAGCTCCCTGTCATAGTGTGTGCAGAGGATGACGACCACGAGCGAAGCCACTTCCCGCCGACCCTCAAGTATGCTACCTCTTTTCAAACCATACCCTTGTTCTATTGCCCCATCTACCACGTCGCTGCATGTGGATCTTTTTCCACTCCACCATCTTCCCAATTTGCTATCTTCTTCTCTACTAGTCATGCAGACGAAAACCTTAATTTGCACTATTAAAGGAAACCCTACTTCATGCAGACTAATCCATGTTTGGGTTGAATAAGGAAAGGAAGGAAGGAAGTATTGTCGAAGAGACTAGGCATGGAACCCGCATCTAGGTTGAAAAGGGGGAAATCAGTAGCTAAGGAATGAGTCTCGTGTCTCTTGGTTGAAAAGGGTAGAAAGGCATGACAACGCAATAGAGAATGACCAGGTCGATTGGTTTGTTGTCCTCACATACGAAAAAGGTGACTAAAGAGAACAAAAATGGGACGTAATCCACATATGCTGCCTGGATATTTGTTGCTCTAGGCAACCATACCTCCCTCACCACTCTATGCGTCCGTGGAGGTACATCGTACTGGTGCGCCCATTGTCCGAATGGGCCTCCCATGCTCTTATTGCCACTTTTTTACTGTTAGTATAACGGCAGTGGTAAAGTCAAGCAATGCTACTGCTAAAGTGGTGCCACATTTAACTAATGCCGCACTCAGTCTAATGCCACCAATAAATTTAAGCAATGCCATTTAATGTCACTGGATTATTTCAGGTTAGCTGTTGATTGTGGATGTATTAAAGATTTGTTAGCTAAGGCATTCTAATGCTGTTGCACAACCAGTATACCAACGATGAAACTTGTTACTACCTTCAGATTTTTGCATTGTTAATGCTTATAGATTACATACCTCACTTTCATGAGATAAGTCATTTTTTGTACAGTATCACCAAAATGCCAAGGGGCTGATGTCATTTTATTTTGGTTAAACTGTACAAAAAATTATGAAGACAAGAGGAAAGGTCAAGAGTGGGCACCTCCTCCTCCGGTTGTTCTCTTGATTTGTTTGATCAAGTTTTTATGTTTGGTCAATTATCAAGATTGGGAGAGGAGGTCCCCTCGAGTTTGAAATGATATTTACCTTGAAGGTACATGGTTTGCAAAAAATTTATACTATCATTAGTTAATAATGCTAGTTACCTTCAGACTTTTGTATTTGGTTTAATGATGTTGCACAGCTAGTATACCAATGCTAAAACTTGTTACCTTTACATTTTGTATTGTTAATGCTTATAGAAATCTTCCAGTGCTAGCTTATGGAAATATGTACAGTAAAACCATTGTACTGTACCCCATAATAAAAAAACTACTCTACTATTGCACTAGCCACTGGATTAGTGTATATTTGTACTATTCGAATGGTGTTGCATTAGCGTATGGACATATATAAAGTGTGGCAAGCTTTCCTAGATATGTGCTCAAGAAAACTACTACCTAATTTTCTAAATACTAGACGTTTGGGTACTTTAAATTGAAGTGCGAAAACGTCTTATATTAAGGAACAGAGGGTGTAGAGTTCACTCAAATTATCCCAGTAAAGCTAGTCACACCTTTGTTAAAACTAATGTTCATTATGTTATAGGAGGAGGTCTGTATGTTTATCTCTGATGCCTATCGATTACATACCTGACATCATGATGTAATGATAAGTCATTTATTTTTGTACAGTGTCACTGAATTGTCAAGGCGGTGATGGAATTTTATTTTAGTTGGACTGCACAAAATATGCTTAAAAGAAGAGGAAAGGTCGGGAATGGTTCAGTTTTTAAGAAAATACTATGTATGCCTTCCTGACATCAGCCGCTGTTGCCTTATTTATTCCTTCAAACAGGTGGTTAGAAATAGTCTTACTACCTTTTCCCATTAAGAAATTGGAATGCTTATATTTGTGAGTCTATGCTTCAACTAGTGCCACTTCTACAGTAATAACACTTTCAATATCTATGCAAACAGGGATGCTCGATTTTAGTGGAACTGCACAAAAAGTCCAAATGGTTCAACATTAGGAGCGTGTTTTCTTCCAAACCTTTATATCCAATTGGTGGCACTATGAGTTGTTCATTACGAAGGTACATGGTGAAAGTGCTAGTTATCGACTAGAGGGGGGGTGAATAGGCGATTTTTATCAAAGTCTTCAAAACGTGGAAGTTTCAAAGACAAACAATAGAAATAACCTAATTGATATGCAGCGGAAGATAAACTACAACAAGCAAGCCATAGTCAAGTATGCAATAATGTTAACGTACGAAGACTAATAACAGCTAGGTAGTAGGATCAGGATGGAAGATAGTATGAAGCCAATCAACAATAGTAGTCAAGCAATGAAGTCAATCAGATAAGACAGATAAGCAACGACTTCACGAAGACAAACTCAAGGTAAAGGAGGGAAGAGATAGAACCAGGCACTTGTTGAAGACACGGGATTTGTTGGACCAGTTCCAGTTGCTGTGACAATTGTAAGTCTGGTTGGGGAGGCTGAGATTCAACTCAGAAGACTGTGTCTTCACCTTATTCCCCTTGAGCTAAGGTCACTTAGTCCTCGCCCAATCACTCTGGTAAGTCTTCAAGGTAGACTTCCAAACCTTCACAGACTTTGTTCACCCGGCAATCCATAGTGACTCTTGGATGCTCAGAACGCGACGCCTAACCGGCTGGAGGATGCATAGTCCTCAAGTGTAATAAGTCTTCAGGTCACACAGACAGAAAGACTTCAGTTATGCCTAACACTCTTTCGCTCTGGGTGTTTAGGCTTTGTCCTCGCAAGGATTTCTCTCTCTCAAATGCTTCGAGGTGGGTTGCTCTCAAACGACAAAAGTCGTATACTAACTTTGAGCAGCCACCAATTTATGGTGTAGGGGGTGGGCTATTTATAGCCACAAGGCAACCCGACCTGATTTGTCCGAAATGACCCTGGGTCACTAAGGAACTGACACGTGTTCCAACGGTCAGATTTCAAAAACACGCGGCAACTTTACTTGGGCTACAAGCAAAGCTGACTTATCCAACTCTGGATAAGATTTGCTCTCATTGTCTTCGCTCGAAGACATAGGATTTGGGTTGAGCATCACTTCAGTCACTCTGACTTAGTTCACTTGGACCCCACTTAACAGTACGGTGGTTCCTATGACTCAACACAGAAGAAGAGGAAACAACGAAACAACCCAGTCTTCGCGCTCCATAGTCTTCACTCAATGTCTTCTCATGTCATAGTCTTTAATGTGAACCTCTTCACACACCACCATTGTCTTCAATGTCTTTATACATTTTTAGGGGTCATCTCCGATAGGTAAACCGAATCAATGAGGGACACTACCTGCGTTATCCTGCAATTCTCACAAACACATTAGTCCCTCAACCAACTTTGTCGTCAATACTCCAAAACCAACTAGGGGTGGCACTAGATGCACTTACAATCTCCCCCTTTTTGGTGATTGATGACAAACTGGTTGAAGTTTTCAACGGGGATAAAGTATGTGAAATTGTAAAGGGTAGGAAATTGTCTTCATAAGTAGCAAGGGCTCCCCCTGAAGATGTGCATATAAGTAATTTTGCTTTTGGAATGCAAATGCACATGGCAGGTTGTACTTGTGGAGATCCACTTCAACTTATGAAGATAATTCATCATGCATGAAATGATATAGCATATAGGATGACATGCATAATGAAAAATGGACGTCTGTAGGATGATCTAAGCGCGGAGTTTATCATCGCACATGCGGAATTTATCATCGCATCACAGTAAAGCAAATAAGTAACAGACGACCATCAAGTTTAGGTCTTACAACTCAAAGAACCAATGTTTTTAAAAAGCAAGAGTTGTAAGCACGAGGCAAAAATATAATGCAACCGCCCATATGAACCCGCTTGAAGACTATCAAACTCATACGCTTCTCCCCCTTTTGTCAGTAATGACCAAAAAGGTTTGAAGACATAGAGCATCTACTCGTCCTCATGAGGAGTAGTTGAAGCAGCAGGGTTGTCGTTGTCGTTTGGCGGTGCAGACGAACTTGGTGCAGTGTCGATGCGTGCAGAAGTAGGAGGTGGTGAAGTAGCATCATCTTCGTCATCGATCACTCTGGCATTGACAGTTGCCGCGGAGGAAGAATATTCAGAGTCTTCAAGAGATGGAGTACGACGTAGGACAGCAGTCCGTGGAGGAGTGGAGTCAAACTGGAATCGTTCATTGAAGCCATTGTCTTGAAGATCTGCTTCAGCACTAAGCAGGGTCAGGCTCTTCCATGATCGCCGGCAAGTTTCATGAGCAACAAAGGCATTCTTGGTGGCAAGGTTACGAATGCGATTGACATCCACCAAGAGGCTTTGCATCTGTCTTTTGAGCCAAAAGTGATGTTTATCCTGTTTCTGATGAAGGGCCACAAGAAGTTCTCGGTCGTTGAGAACACGAGAACGCTTCTGCGGCCTTTGGGCAATGGTGCTTTCAGTGGCTTCAGTAGGTGCTCGATGAGGCAGACGAGTATTTCCAGCCAATGGATAGATTCGTGTTGCTGCTTGAACACCTTCAATGGGTTGAGTGAAGCTTTGGTGCTCGGCATTCTAAAGACAAAGAGGCTTCTTGGCAGGTTCATGGTATATAGCTTCAACTGACATATCAACCTCTGGTAGGAAAATCACATGATTGCGAGCAGAAGGTTGATAGTTGACAGATGAGTGTCGCTTGATGAGGTGCATGACCCATGGGGCATAAAACTTCAGACCAAACAGATCAGATCCAGATGCAGCCAGTTGCCTGATGAAGAAGTCTTGCGCATTGAAGCTGATGCCATTGAGAATGTAGAAGACCAAAGTCTTCATAGCTCCTTCAAGCTTTGCTGCTGATGAATGTCCTTTGATAGGCCATAGAGTTCGCCTGATGATGTGATATATGGTGCGTGGCAGATACTCAAGGTCTTCAACAAAGAACTCTGTTGGATATTCAGCATCACGTGGCAAAGGCTTCATCATGCTCAACATCTGACTCATATTGGGTTCAGGCTTATGGAAGATGCTTTCCAAAGCATTGCGGTGATTTTGACAACCAGGTTCATAGAGTTCTCCGGGAGTGGATAGGCATGTAAGCTCAATGATGTCGAAAGCTTTGGCTTCATGATGAATATTTCCTGTCATCCACTCTAGAATCCATGTCTTGATATCTCTGTTGTAGCCGCGAATATGCAGAGTAGCATAGAATTGTAGTTCTTCATTCCAGTGTTCTTTATCTGTGACAAAACTGAGTAGCCCAGCATCACGAAAGCAGTCAAGTGCTTCTTCTAAGCAGGACAGTCCAGTAATGGCTTCAGTGTCGAGGCGCATATGAGGGAAAATGCGCCCTTAATCATACAGAACACAGGAGTAATAGCTTCGCTGCTGATGACTCCAAAACCAATCTGATGATATTCTTGGCTTCGTGTAGGGGTTCTTCGAGCTGTCAAAGAATGTGTTGTGGCTCTTGAAGCCATTTGCATTGAAAGACCCTGGTGAGTTTGCAGTACCTGGAAACCTTGGCAGTCTTGGCTTGGGCTTCTGGACCAGAGGCCTATGCTCAATGTGATAGTCAAATTGTGGACCAGAGACATTAGGCGGAGGGACCAGAACGGGCCATCTTATTGTGATTAGCTCGCCATGGTTGTATGCTTGCTCGATTGTATAGGGTCGTGGTGGCGGAACAGGAGCAGTGGCAGCAACTGAGGCTTCAGGCTGCACAATAGGTGCTTCAGGAGCAGTTGCCTCATTAGCTTTAGGTGCAGTGGCCTCATTAGCTTCAGGCACACTGGTTGGTTCAAGCTCCACATTAGCCATGACAACGTCATTGGCTTCACTTGCGTTGGTTGTGGCAGCTTCAGGATTTTCAACCTCCACTTGAGGAGCTGGAGGGTCAGGCACAGACGCGTTCACTTCATGAACTGTTTCTTCAGGCATGGGGGGAGTTTGGACACGTTCTTCTTGACGTTCCTCATCGGCTGATGCAGCCGGATTGTCTTCAGCAGCTTGTGCTTCAGACACAGAGACATTCACAGTTGGAGTGGCTTCACAGAACACTTGACGTGCAATAGGTTGACGGTGCACTTCTCCTTCTAGAACGCTCGGAAGAGAGGCTTGAGGCCTTGGTCCTTTGTGAAGCCTTTGTAGTACAGGCGACGCTTTTGGAGATGGAGTGGGAAGGTCCTCATCCTCTTCAACTTGGACGGACGGTGTGGTTTGTTGTTGTTGGGGAGTACTGGGGGAGTCTTGTTGCTGTGGGTGATCAGCCCACGATGCATCCTAAGCAATTGGCATCAGAGGACGACCAATGCTGATGATTTCGTTGTTCGTACGAATAGGCGATGATACCATATTATATTCGATCTGAGGAAGAACTTCATCATCTTCAACATTGTCATGATGACCAATGTCTTCAGCAGCGGTGGGTTCAGCTACTGGTATATCTTCAGCTTCAGGAGCCTCTGTGGAAGCAGGCTCATGAACAGTCATGCGAAGTTCTTGGGATGCAGATGCAGGACGAACCACTGAGATGGGTTCAACAACAAGGGGCTCTGTGGGATCAGCCCAACTCTTCTTGGTCTTGCGCTTCTTCTTGGAGGGAGTGGCATCAGAGGCTTCAGTGTTCTTCCATTTTCTGGCTTCAGCCTCGGCAGCCCTCGTCTTCTTCTGTTCTGAAGCGGTTGTGGTGACCTTTGGCTTCGAGCCAGTCATGCTGCTCGGGAAGATAATGCGAGGGGCTTCTTGGCTTGAAGGTGCAGGCTGGTCAGCAGGAAGCTTCTTATTTTTTTTGCTGCCATCCTGGGGTCAATGCCAGGACGGCCAAGTGACTTGCGCTTCTCAGCCTCATTGTAGGCAAGCACACACTTATCAGCCAAACTCTTCATGCGCTCACGAGAGCCTTGAGCTTCTTGGCGCTTCTTTAGAAAAGCTTCTTTAAGCTCATGCAGCATGACCTTGAAGTTTCTGATGTCTTGAACACTGAGCTTCGCCACATGCTTCTTGAATTGAGCCTTCTCATAATCAATTTTGTTCTTCAGCTCAACAATGCGCCGAGCAAGAGCTAGCTCAGAAGCAATGGCGCCATTGAAAGCGACGCTGAGGCCAATGGGAAGCTGCAAATCTTCAAAGCTGAGATTTGGTGTGTCGAACCATTCATCAATGAAGTTATGGAGAACGGCCACATCAAAGAGAGGCAAGTTGTTGAAGATTTCTGCTTCTTCCTTGCTCTTTATCAGCCGCTCAAGGGCATCATCAGCAAGATCTTCATCGCTGGACAGATTAATGGGCTCTTCACGCAAAATAGCAGCAGGAGTCAGAGCTTGATCAGTACGCCTGACAAGTTGCTTTTTCTTCTCCGTCTTCTTGGATATGCGGGATTGAACTTCAGACTGCACACTGGCTTCAGGAGGTTCAGTGGCCAGTGGCTTCACACGAGAAGCTTTTGTAGGTGCAGCTGATGATGAAGCCTTAATTTTCTTTGGCTTCTACGGCCTTGGAGTAGGAGCTGGGGCTTCATCAGAATCAGCACCATTGTCAGAATGATCCACTTTGGCACCTTTTACCTTGATGTAGGTGATGAGACCATCAAGGTTTGCAAAGGGGCCGATTCTGTTTTCTTCAGCTTCATGTGTGCGATCATCACGGGGAGCAGAGGGGCCAGGATTGAAGTATAATCCCCATGACTTCTTGTTTTCCTTTGCCAAAGCCTTAGCAAACTGGAGGTTGCGCTTGAAGAGATTGTCGTCACGACACCAGAGCAATGATGATGGGTCGGCTTCTTCAGGCTGTGGTCCACGGACCATGCAAGGATAGAATTCTTGCGCAATGGCTTCAGCTTTGTTCTTGGGGGGAAGGCCTCGATAGAGAATATCACCCCAAGGGCTTTTGATAGCAATTTTCTCTGCGTACTCCTAGGTGACGAACTTGTACTTGTACCACTGTTCAGCCCAATAACGTCGAATCCATTGGATTCGAGTCTTGCGCTGATTGTAATCTTCTTCAGGATCTATTTTATACATTTCTGCCAGATCATCAGGCAGATCCTTTGAAGTTCCCCCACGACGCTGTCTGCCACCCTTCCTGACAGATTTCTCCGTAGCCATGAACTTCAAACTGAACGGTTTCAATATGTTCAAAGGCTTCAAAGGCTTTCACTTGCTAGTCAGACAGGAACTGGCTTCAGGAGAATCAATGTGTTGCTGTAAGAATTCTGCAAACGAATGCAGACTATGAGAACCTAGGGATTCTCCCACGGACATGTACCTGTGACAGCATTAGAGATGCGAGGGAAGGGGAAGAGGTCATATGCATTCTCAGAAGATTTTGAAGATAAATCAGTTTGAAGACATTGACCTCATGATGCAAAGACATTCACTTATATGAGGTGAGTTGGTTCCAGATTTGTACCAATCCGTGAATAAGTACAAGTGAGGAATCAAACTAGATAGGAAATCTAAGTGAATAGACTAGGCATAATGAGATGCAGACAGAATAGATCTAACATTGAGTAGGGAGAAACCACTTTCGGTAAATAGGATGAATCTATGAAGATCAAAAATGTGGTAAAATAGAGTTATAATTACCGCACGAAGAACTGCTAGATTGGGTGAATAGGAGACCGAGCAGTTCAGCCCACCGTGCCCTAACTTGGCGATGGAGGACACCTACGGCGACGGCGGAGAGGACGATGTCCGCGGCCGGCGTGAGGATGGCGTCAGAGAAGTCGCGGCAGCTAAGCGCTTCGTCGCCGGCGTCGTCGAGAGCTAGCGGTGGCGCTAGGGTTTTGACGAGGTGGAGAGGTGGAAGAAGGTTTTCTTGACCGCAGGGGACACGTATTTATAAGTAGGTGTGCGGCACCGCACAATTACGCAGGTGCCCCTGTCTGTTCACATTCGTGGAACACGTGGCAAGCATGCAACATACTTAGAGTTGTCCCACGTTCCCACGCCCGCCAAGTTTGTCGGATGTTCGTTCCGGCTTCTCCGAATATCGACAATAAAGATGAATCATTTAAATAAGACTTGATGTTTGTCTCTATGTCTTCTGCTGACTAGGACACAGAGAAGACATTCGATAGTTTCAATAGAATGCATATGATTTGGACAGATTGAGTTTGAGATAGAAAGCATAGAGGGGTTAGGGTCCGATCACATTCACTTAGTTCAAAAGATTCAACTTGAAGACATAGCTATAAGTGAATGTTGTAGAGGACAGAACACTAGTATATGTATATGCAATCAAATCATCATAGCGCAGAAAATCATGAAGATAAATTGAAACTGCAGACAAACCAAATGCGAAGTCTTTGCAAAAGTAACACCATGAGTGAAACACTTCAAACAGAGAAATTTGGTGGTGGTGTTACCCACCGTATAGGAAGTATTAGACCCAGACACGGCGCACAATTATCGTGGCGCTCCGAAGTCAAATTCCATGTTAATGTATTCACACTCAGAGTGTAAGTCTTCATTAATTGAAGATATACCTTACTTCGTGTGTTGCACATCTAAGTCATCAACATGCATAAGTGTTAGGATGTGTGCCTGATCACAGGACATTAGAGGATTCCAAGATATTTAGCTCACACCGTAACTTGCAAAACCTTTTCTCATCCAAGGGCTTTGTGAAGATATCTGCAAGTTGTTCTTCTGTGTTGACGTGAATGATGTCAATATCTTTCTTCATGACATGATCTCTGAGAAAATGATGACGAATTTCAATGTGCTTTGTCTTCGAGTGCTGAACTGGATTGTTGGCTATCTTGATGGCACTCTCGTTGTCGCAGAAGAGAGGTACTTGTTTCAGGTTGATGCCATAGTCCTTGAGAGTTTGCTTCATCCATAGAAGTTGAGCACAACAGGATCCAGCATCAATGTATTCAGATTCAGCAGTAGAGAGTGATACACAATTCTGCTTCTTTGAAGACCAACAGACAAGTGATCGACCAAGAAAATGACATGTGCCTGATGTAGACTTGCAATCCACCTTGTCACCAGCACAATCAGCATCCGAGAATCCAACTAGGTTAAACCTTGAGCCCTTTGGATACCATAATCCGAGTGTTGGGGTGTAAGCCAAATATCGAAGAATTCGCTTCACAGCTAAGTGATGCGATTCCTTTGGTGACGCTTGGAATCGAGCACACATGCAAACACTAAGCATAATATCTGGCCTAGATGCACATAAATAAAGTAAAGAACCAATCATGGAGTGGTATACCTTTTGATCGAACTCTTTACCATTGTCGTCGGGACCAAGATGATGTTTGGCTGGCATTGGCGTCGTGTAGCCTTTGCAATCTTGCATGCCGAACTTCTTCAGACAGTCTTTGAGATATTTTTCTTGAGATATGAAGACGCCATTTCTTTGCTGACGAATTTGAAGACCACGGAAGATCTTCAGCTCACCCATCATGGACATCTGATATTGCTCTTGCATCATGTATCCAAACTCATCACTATACTTCTGGTTGGTGCAGCCGAAGATTATGTCATCCACATATATTTGGCACACAAATAGTTCACCATCATATGTCTTTGTGAAGAGTGTGGGATCTAGAGATCCTGGTTTGAAGCCCTTGCTCTTCAGGAAGTCTTTGATTGTATCATACCAAGCGCGAGGAGCTTGTTTGAGGCCATACAGTGCTTTGTTGAGTTTGTACACCATATCAGGATGTTTTGGATCTTCAAAGCCAGGTGGTTGAGCAACATACACTTCTTCTTCAATCTTGCCATTAAGAAATGCACTCTTCACATCCATTTGATATAGCAAGATGTTGTGATGATTAGCATAGGCTAGCAGTATGCGAATAGCTTCAAGCCTAGCAACAGGGGCAAATGTTTCATCGAAGTCAATTCCTTCAACTTGAGTATATCCTTGAGCCACAAGACGTGCTTTGTTTCTGATGACTTGACCATGCTCATCTTGCTTGTTTCGATATATCCATTTGGTTCCAATAATGTTATGCTTGCGAGGGTCAGGTCGCTTGACAAGTTCCCAAACATTATTCAGCTTGAACTGTTGAAGTTCTTCTTGCATGGCTTGAATCCATTCATGTTCCATAAAAGCTTCAGCAACTTTCTTGGGTTCTGATATTGACACAAATGAAAAGTGCCCATAGAAGTTTGCTAACGGTGTTGCTCTTGAGCGAGTAAGCGGACCAGGCGCATTGATGCTGTCAATTATCTTCTCAATTTGTACTTCATTTGCAACATGAGGATGAACTGGACGAAGACATTGCTCATGCTGATCATTGTCATCATTGGAAGTATTGTCTTCGGTCTGAGCATTGTCTTCAGGTTGGTTTGGTGCAGAAATGATAAGTTCCTCTTCAGGCTGTGCTTCAGAGGGCATGATCTCACTAGTTCCCATCAGCTTGATAGATTCACTGGAAGGAGCTTCATCAAGTGTGCTTGGCAGGAGCTCTCGTTGTGAACCATTGGTTTCATCAAATTGCACATCCACTGTTTCAACGATTTTTTAGTGGAATAGCTTGAAGACTCTGTAAGAGTGCGAATCCTTTCCATAGCCAAGCATGAAGCCTTCATGAGCTTTGGTTTCAAATTTTGACTTGTGATGGGGATCCTTGATCCAGCACCTAGCACCAAAGACTCTGAAGTAGCTGACATTTGGCTTCTTGCCAGGAAGGAGCTCATAGGATGTTTTGCCCAGAAGCTTATGGATGTAGACATGGTTGATGATGTGACAAGTTGTATCAATGGCTTCAGGCCAGAACTTTCTTGGTGTCTTGTACTCGTCAAGCATTGTTCGAGCCATCTCGATGAGGGTTCTGTTCTTGCGCTCTACAGTGTCGTTTTGCTGAGGTGTGTATGGAGCAGAAAATTCATGAGTGATTCCCATTGTATCCAGATAAAGATCAAGCCCGGTGTTCTTGAATTCAGTGCCGTTATCACTTCTGATATGCTTGGTCTTGACGCCATAATTGTTCATTGCTAGATTGACGAATTGTCTGAAGACATCTTGTACTTCAGTCTTGTAGAGAATTATGTGCACCCATGTATATCTTGAGTAGTCATCAACAATGATGAAGCCATAGAGACATGCCGTTGTTGTGAGGGTGGAGTAGTGAGTAGGGCCAAATAAGTCCATGTGCAACAGCTCAAAGGGTTGAGATGTCGTCATGATTGTCTTCGAGGGGTGCTTGGCCCTTGTCATCTTCCCAGCTTCGCAAGCACCACACAAATGATCTTTCTTGAATTTGACACCTTTGATGCCTATGACATGCTTCTTCTTGACGAGAGTGTGCAAGTTCCTCATGCCAGCATGCCCTAGCCTTCGATGCCAAAGCCAGCATTCTGAAGCTTTTTCAAGAAGACATACGGCAAGCTGTGGACCTGCTGAGAAATCTACCATGTATAGATCACCTTTCCTATACCCTTCAAAGACTAGAGACTTGTTAGATTCCATTAGTACAAGGCAACGATATTTTCCAAATATCACAATCATGTTTAAGTCACAAAGCATTGAGACAGACATTAAGTTGAATCCAAGGGATTCAACAAGCATCACTTTATCCATGTGTTGATCCTTTGAGATTGCAACTCTACCTAGACCCAATACCTTGCCTTTACCAGTGTCAGCAAATGTGATTTGATTCTTGTCGGATGGACGTAAGGTTGAGTCCATGAGAAGACTTCGATCACCAGTCATATGATTAGTGCATCCGATGTCAATAATCCATTCTGAAGCTTTTGGTGACATGCCCTACAGTGCAGTTAGGAGGATAGGCTTCACAAGATATGTTGTGAAGCATAAGCATTTGATGCACATTTGGATTATCATAGCATAGATGAAAGTTAGCACACAGTATGACAGGTAAGCGATTCATATGTGGAATACATAGTAAGTCATTTTATCATGCGTCCCTTTGTGTTTTAGGTCCCCAGCAATAATATCGGACGCCTTTGATTGCTGGCTGGAGACCATGTTCTGCAAAAGAGAGTTAGTTCTTCTTCACCACCCACATCTTTAGGGGTGGCTTACAAGCAATGAGTCTAAGTGCAGCATCTGAGAATTTCGGCTTTGGAGCCCTAGCAAATAGCCTTGCAGGTGATGAATGATACTCGTATGAATAGGCAGAAAAGTTCTTAGTATTGTGAACATAGCGGTTTGAAGACACACGCTCATATTCATAAGTTTGAGTGTGATTTCCCTGCAAAACATTGGTGTTAGGGTGACTCAGGTGAGTCCTGTTTCCGTATGCAGCCGTTGGACCATGTGATGCCTTTGATCTGGGGTTTGTCTTCTTCCCTGGTGGTGTCATGATGACATTCATAGGAAGATTCTCAAGACAGCTTTTGGGAACCCAGATCTTCTTCACTGGCGGTCCATTCCTGCAGTTAGTACCAATATACCTGACAAACACTTCACCATTCTGATTTTTGAACAGTTTATAGTTTGCATCAAAGGATTCATCAATGATAATAGGATTAGCATAGGTAAAGCCAGATAAAGTGGATGGATCCACTGAAGGTTCCTTTGCAGCAACCCATGTGGTTTTGGGATACTGCTCAGGCTTCCAGTAGGAACCATCAGCAAACATTTTCCTCTCGAACCCAACACCCTCTTTCCTAGGGTTTCGGTTCAGAATCTGCTTTTTGAGGACATCACAAAGTGTCTGATGCCCTTTCAGACTTTTATACATCCCTGTTTCAAGCAATGTCTTCAACCTAGCATTTTCATCAGCAATAGTAGTGGTATCCTCGGAAGAGGGGTTAGTTACCACATCAGTAGTTGAAGACAGAGCAACAGTAGCAGCAGTGGAACATTCAGCAACAGAGGCAGCGTTATCACGCTCAATGCATTTTAAGCATGGTGGTTCAAATTCATCCTGAGTGGGATTGATCTATTGCGCAAGTAATGAATCGTGCTTCTTCAGAAGAACTTCATAATCCACTCTTATCTTTTCAAGATCTTGCTCTCTTTGAAGACATTCAGAAGAAAGTTTCTCATGATCAGATAAGAGAGCATTATGTTGATCTTGAAGGGCGTCAAACTTGGAATGAAGTCTCTGAAGACTCTCAGCCAAAGCTTTTGACTGATCCATTTCTTCGCCCAACATATCATCGCTCTTACTAAGCATGTTTTGAATCTTTTCCAAAGCTCTTTGTTGTTTAGTGGCAAGGGAAGCAAGTTTGACATAGCTAGGGCCTAATTCATCACATGATTCATCATCACTAGTTTCAGAAAGATAGCATTCAGTTACCTTAGCACCCCCTGCCATGAGGCATGGTGAAGATGAAGACGGTTCAGGTGGAAAGGTCATCTCTTTAAGAGACTCCTTGTAGTCATCAAGCCAAGGATCATGACGATTAAGATGACTATCATAGACCTCAGAAAGTCGGTCCCAGATTAGCTTCGCGTGATTGAGGTGCATGACGTTCCTGAACTGATTTCGGGACAGGCAGGAGCAGATGACATCCTTTGCTGTGAGGTTCAGTAGAGTGTACTTGCGAATGTCATCAGCCTCCGCCATCTTGCATAGATCGGTAAGACCAATCTCGGTGACGGTCCATAGTTCGCTGTCCATAGCCATGAGTCGCTTCTTCATCATGGCTTTCCACCGGGGATACTCATGACCGTCAAAGGTGGGGCAAGATACATTCCTCAATCCTGCAGTCGACATAGCTAAACTCCAGGTGGTTAAACCGAATCACACAGAACAAGGGAGTACCTTGCTCTGATACCAATTGAAAGTGCTAGTTATCGACTAGAGGGGGGGTGAATAGGCAATTTTTATCAAAGTCTTCAAAACGTGGAAGTTTCGAAGACAAACAATAGAAATAACCTAATTGATATGCAGCGGAAGATAAACTACAACAAGCAAGCCATAGTCAAGTATGCAATAACGTTAACGTACGAAGACTAATAACAGCTAGGTAGTAGGATCAGGATGGAAGATAGTATGAAGCCAATCAACAATAGCAGTCAAGCAATGAAGTCAATCAGATAAGACAGATAAGCAACGACTTCACGAAGACAAACTCAAAGTAAAGGAGGGAAGAGATAGAACTAGTCACTTGTTGAAGACATGGGATTTGTTGGACCAGTTCCAGTTGCTGTGACAACTGTACGTCTGGTTGGGGAGGCTGAGATTCAACTCAGAAGACTGTGTCTTCACCTTATTCCCCTTGAGCTAAGGTCACTTAGTCCTCGCCCAATCACTCTGGTAAGTCTTCAAGGTAGACTTCCAAACCTTCACAGATTTTGTTCACCCGGCAATCCATAATGACTCTTGGATGCTCAGAACGCGACGCCTAACCGGCTGGAGGATGCACAGTCCTCAAGTGTACTAAGTCTTCAGGTCACACAGACAGAAAGACTTCAGTGATGCCTGACACTGTTTGGCTCTGGGTGTTTGGGCTTTGTCCTTGCAAGGATTTCTCTCTCTCAAATGCTTCGAGGTGGGTTGCTCTCAAACGACAAAAGCCGTATACTAACTCTGAGAAGCCACCAATTTATGGTGTAGGGGGTGGCTATTTATAGCCACAAGGCAACCCGACCTGATTTGTCCGAAATGACCCTGGGTCACTAAGGAACTGACACGTGTTCCAACGGTCAGATTTCAAACACACGCGGCAACTTTACTTGGGCTACAAGCAAAGCTGACTTATCCAACTCTGGATAAGATTTGCTCTCATTGTCTTCACTCGAAGACATAGGATTTGGGTTCAGCATCACTTCAGTCACTCTGACTTAGTTCACTTGGACCCCACTTAACAGTACGGTGGTTCCTATGACTCAACACAAAAGAAGAGGAAACAACGAAACAACTCAGTCTTCGCGCTCCATAGTCTTCGCTCAATGTCTTCTCATGTCATAGTCTTCAATGTGAACCTCTTCACACACCACCATTGTCTTCAATGTCTTTATACATTTTTAGGGGTCATCTCCGGTAGGTAAACCGAATCAATGAGGGACACTACCTGCGTTATCCTGCAATTCTCACAAATGCATTAGTCCCTCAACCAACTTTGTCGTCAATACTCCAAGACCAACTAGGGGTGGCACTAGATGCACTTACACATGGTTTGCTACTATCTCGCTACTATTTTTGTACTATCATTAGATAGTAATATTAGTGGTTTGCATGTGAATTTATTGGCAGGATGGACCTATATTGGAGGTGCATGACATGATTCATTGATTGGATGCTCAATTTCGGTTGTATTGATTTCACCTCTTCCATCTCTGTGAACATGGATATCCTTGGTCTGATGAAGAATAGGCGCTATATTTCTGCTCTGTACTAGCAAATCAATTCAGTACAAAATTGTCCAAGGCAAAACATGACAGTATCAAATTGTCCAGTGCAAAACATGATAGATGCTAAGCGGGAGAGGCGTGTTTAAACCAAAAACACAAGGTGGGGTATATGTTTACTAGCTGCTTGATATTTGTGCAGACAGATGTCTGCCCATTGCTATTTGGCAAACAAACAAAGTGACTGCAATTTTGGTGGAACTGGACAAGAGAATAATATAGTCACTGCATGTAGTGCCATTTGAAAATAGACACAGAAAGATTGTATAGTCACTTCATGGACTGCACAAAAGTAGTATTGTACTATTTATTGGCCAACGCAAGGTGCTTCATTGCTTTGGTCTGATTATACCATGGGCATCATTTTTCCTAAGTTAAAGTTTGTATTCCAAAAATAGTCTCACCGTGTGATCGAGAGAAGACCAAATCATATTGCACTGGATGCTCCTCCATCATGTGTGGTTCATTCTCATGGTTCCGGCTGTTGCTGAAACCACTTACGTTTGCAAGAGGAATTGCAGACTTCACAAACAAATTTGTCTTTCACTCTATACTGAATGTTGGCCCAGAGAAGCATCCATGTTAGTAGGAAGAACAGATGTTTTTTCTAGATCTTTGCTTTTGGAGCTACATATTTGTATATGATCTATGAATCATTGAGATGCATTAACATGTTGATCTTATGTATGGGGATCGTACTAGTTGGTTGTGAATTTGGGCTACTAATGTGAACATATTACAATATCAGGCCTGTGAGTCTCGTGTGAACATTTCGAACGGATCGGCTCTTACTACTGAGCATAGCTGATCCTTATTTCTGTGTTCTTAGTGTTTACAAGTTACTAGCAGTTCCTTATTTCTGTTCGCTCAGTGTTTACAAGTTACTGATCAATCACTAGCTAGCCTACTAATATGCTCCCAGTAGTTTTAGTTGCGACGCAAGATCCAAAGTGGTTGTTTTTTGAATAAAAATGCCTACCTCTAAAGAAACTGACATGTTGTTCTGAAGAAAATGCCATGCGAATATGAAGAAACTGCCAGCAAAAACTTTCACAAATGCCTTATCTCCCAACGAACATTCATCTGCTATTGCGATCCTACACATACACTATCCGACCGACTCGATCCTACGCGAATAACCCTCGGATCACGCACGTACCTCATCTAGATGAATAGAGCGCACTTGTTTGACCATCATGTCGACGTGCGACCCAGCACAGACGGGACGCACCACTGGCAGGACGGGACAGGATGGCACAATCATAATTTCAGTTTTTCTAGTTTTCCATGGCAAGCTGGCACGGTAAGCCATGCCTGCTTATGCATTGAATTCCGATGACCGCGATGACCGTCGCGTTTCCCGTGACACGCTGGTTCACCTACCTTCCGCCTATAATTATTGGTTCCTGATGTTCTCCGATGGCACCATCACCCAAGCCCCCATCGGCCCACCGTCGCTCGCCACTTCTCCTTGCTCTCGCCACGTCCATCATGCCCCCGCCAATCCGCAATAGGCGACGCCGGAGGCGGTCACCGCCGGAACTAGTGTTGAGTTTTTCACCGAAAGGTAGACGGAGGGAGGAGGCATTATATCGGTCTTTAGATTGCAATGCAGAGTATGGGGACTTGTTGGAGCACGACTGCCTGGCGGTGGAGCAGTGTATCATCGATTTGCACCGCCAGCAGGGCATGGAGCAGTAGCGCACCGACGCTCTAAGTCGCGATCAGAGCGCCCGCAACTGGGCCGACTATGTGGAGGCCGGCGCACGGCAAATAGCCCTGGAGGCTGTCGGGCATGCACGCATTCGTGACACTGAATTTTACTACCAGCTCGTCAAGTGGGTTTCCCACTTAGAAGCCGAAGCTTCGGTGGACCACGCCGGCATGTAAAGGGCCAACACGCGCGAGCAATGCGGCATATCGCACCTCTGGCAAGTCTGAGGCGAGGATGAGGACGTTAGTGCCGGTGTTTAGCGTGTATTACAGATGGCGGCCGGCATCGTCTAGTTAGCTAAGAGTAAGTTAGTACTGGTACACTACTAGAGCATTAGTGGGAGTAGATAGTTAACTTGGCTATGATGGTTGTCAACGTGGAAGTTTAGTACTCTATATCTGGTTCAGACCTGTTTACTTTGCTCCAAATGTTGAACTTTCTGTTTGGACGTATGGAATGGGCTGCTATTTTTTAAATGGGTTGTATTTGTCTGCCACGGGTTTAGAGGCTGACATGTGGGCCTACTAGGTTGACGCATACACGATCAGGAGATGATTGTATGTGAAGATGATGACAACAGGAACCCACCAGGGTCATGGCAGTACGCAAGCAAGTGACTCCTTACTTAAAGCCACAAAAAAGGTTCCTCCTAATGGATTTATGACATATGGGTCCCATGCCATTGTCAACGTAGTCAATAAACGATAAAATTGCACAATGAGCGGCTAACACCAGGGACCCAGCAGCTCACCTAGTTATTTTTGTTTTTGAGACAGAAGTAGGGTGTCAACTAGGCTGTGCGGGGCACTCTGGCCTATCTAGCCACCTTTTCTTTATGTTTACCACAAGACCAGCCCATTAGTTTTTTTCTTTCTCAAAATGGCTAGCCCACTTTTTTATTCTTTTGCAGAATACCCAACCGAGGCCTACTTGCTTTGTCAGCCCCGCTGGGCTACAAATGGGCTATCAGTAACGTGAAATGGGTTGTACATTTTTAAAACACATCAAACCGGCAATTAGTTTCAAATTTCTTTTTTTTTTCATTTGGAGATTTTAAATTCCATTGATTTTTATGCGTGGACAATTATTTGGATTTTATATTGATATAAATTTATTTTTAAAATTAGTTTGAATGTGACTCAAAATTTCGGGATTAAAAACAGTTCGGACCGCACCGAAATATGCAAGATTTTGTTTAATTTTTTAACTGTGGACACAATATGGGCTGTAATGCTAACAAAAAGGAACGTGGGCTCTAAAAAAACCTTAAGAATTAGCAAATGAGCTGTAAATTATTAGAAATAATGGCAGATGGGATGTATGATGTTTTCCACAGATTTGAGGCTGACTTGTGCGCCTACTATAGGTTGACGCGTACGCTATCCTAAAAAAAGGTTGACGCACATGCTATGCCATGTCAACTTAGTCAATGCATAAGAGCAGTGACTATTGGATGTTCATCCAACGACCGTCGTGCTTCTTCAGTCTCTGCTATTCCTGCTCCAGACGCTCAAACAAGCGCCAGCAGGACTGCCTGCTCTCTCCTCCCGTGGTCGGTTGTGCTGCCGCACAGGCCTCATCGCCCCACCCTACTCCCATCGTTGGTCTGGCCATCCCTCTACTCACCCACACCTGCTGTTATTCTTCGGCGATAACAGACGAACCAGTAAACCCCTGTACTCCCCTTCGCGTGGGAAACAATTGTCGAGTCTTCCCTGGCTCCATGTCGTTCTCTTCCTAGGCATCACCATTGTCCACTGTCCTGGTGCTCTCGGCACAGCATGGTCAACGAACGACATCCATCGGAAGTGGACTATACGTGGAGAGGCTGACAACTGGGTCCACGGCTGCATGCAAGGAAATGCCTCCTTATTACGTGCAAAATAATGATTCCTCCACCTGACAGCTGGGACCCACCGGAAGGGCCTCTATATTTCGCAAAAATGTTCCCCCCGCTGACAGCTCAGACCCACCAGCTATATCTTCGCACGCAAGGAAGTGCCTCCTTATTGCGCACAAAAAAATAAATACTCCCCTACTATCTGGGACCCACCATAGTGGGAGGCTGATCTATGGGCCTACTAAGTTGACGCGGATGGAGGGCTTTGTCAACTTTGTCAATATGAACGATTCTAGCTCCAGTGACCGTACGATGTCCATCCAACGGCCGTAGTGCTTCTTCAGCCTCTGATCTTCTTGCTCCAGCCGCTCAAACTAGCGTCGGTCGTGCCGCCTGCTCCTGCCTCCCATGGCAGCTCTACTGCCGCACAGGCCTGACCGCCCTACCCTACTCCAACCTCTGGCCAGTCCATCCCTCTACTCACCCACAACCCCTGTTATTCTGCGGCGACGGGAGGCTCACACCGCAGCCGAACCAGTCAAACCTCGTACTCCTCTCCGCATGGGCATCCACTGCCGCGTGTTCCCTGGCTCCCCACCGTCCCCTTCCTAGGCCTCACCATTGTACACCGCCTTGGTGCTCTCGGTGAGGCGTGATCAGTGTGGTCAAGTAACGACTTCCATCAGAACAGTACAGTACGTGGAGAGGCTGACAGCTGGGTCCACGGCCGCAGCAAGGAAGTGCCTCCTTATTACACGCAAAATAATGATTCCTCCACCTGACGGCAGGGACCCACCGAACGGGCTGCCATATTTCACGAAAATATGTTTCCCCCCTGATTGTTGGGACCCACTAGCTACATCTTCGCATGCAAGGAAGTGTGTCCATATTACGGGCAAAAAATATGATTCTCCCCCTGACAGCTGGGACCCACCAGCTATATCTTCACATGCAAGGAAGTGCCTCCTTACCTCCCTGACAGCTGGGACCCACCCGGTCAAACCATACGTAGGGTTGTTTGTCTGGTCGTGAACGTGTACATACATACTGGTCGATCGGTCTGTCTGCAGGCTGCAGCGATGAACCGTGACCGAGTAAGGAAGGGCACGTGTCATAGTAGAGGCGCGAACATAGCATGTCACGCAATCCCATCTATATCGTGTACATGTACGTACATCCAGGGTGCAAGAAAGTAAATACGTCCATGTACGTACATACGGGCGGGGTCTCGAACGCCTACTCGCGCATACGTATGGACATGGCTCGTGTACATGGAGAGGCAGCAGAGAGCAGCGACGGCGTCCTGTTCATCGGCAGCTAACCGGCTGGGTCGGAGCGGAGAAACTGCGTCATGTTCATCGGGAGGTAACGAAATGCGTCTTATTCATCGGGAGCCAACCGGCTTGAACGGAACAGCCGAAACGAGGCTTGGCGTACCACAGAACGGAGGAAACGGCCTTCTGTTCGACTGCCTACGCTAGAAACGGGATCCTGTTCACCAGGAGGGGTCTGGCGTACCGCAAAACGGGAAAATAGACTTCTCTTCGACCTCCTATGGTCGAAACAGGGTCCTCTTGATCGGGAGGGGTGTGGCGTACCTCAAAACAGAGGAAACAAACTTCTCTTCGACCTCCTATGGTTGAAACGGGGGTCCTATTCATCGGGAGGGGTGTGGCGTACTGCAAAACAGGACTCCACGGGCTACTCTCCATCCACCGTCTACTGCCTCGCTCCAGCCTCCACGAGCTACTGTTCATCCACCGTCGACCTCCTCCAACCTCCACCTGCGACTGTTCATCCACGACGTCTCCCTCCTGCCTCCACCAGCTATTGTTCACCCATGGGCTCCTGTTCATCCATCCTCCACTGGCTACTGTTCAACCACTCCTCCACGGGCTAATGTTCATCCAGCCCTCCACCGGCTACTGTTCAACCAGCCCTCCACGGGGTCCTGTTCATCCACCCCCAACCGGCTCGATCAAGGTCCTGTTCATCCAGCGGCAACGACCTCTAGCTACTACCACGGGGTCCTGTTCATCCAACCCCCACCGGGAACTGTTCATCTAACCCCCAACAACACTCATTGTTCATCAAGAGGCAGCAGGTTCGATCGGCTTCAGTTAGCAGCAGTAGCGAAGGAATCGCTCGATCGGGTTCAGTTAATAGCCAGGGATCGATCGATCGCTCGGGTTCAGTAACGCGTACCCAGTGCAATCTCTCGGGTTCAGTAGGCGAATTCCTTGCTCGGGTTCAGTTAGAGCCCAACGCCTTGCACCCACGCGCGTACGTGTATGAAAGAAACGTGCAATCCCTCTGTGTATCGCTCGGCCCCGACCACCCATCGTAACCGGGAACTCCCTGATATTTTCCTCTCCCTCGCTTCTACCACGCCTTTTTCCTTCATGGACGGCCCAAAGAATGTCATGAAGCTGCGTCTCTGGCCCGCCTAGGACGAAAAGCCCATTTTCTGTCATGATTTTTTGTCATAGAAGTAGGAGCCCACCACATCTATGATGATACCGGGTTTTGTCATAATTATCGTCATAGAAGTGTCATAAGCATGACAGGAAAAAAATTCGTTCGGCCCAAAATGTCACGGATGTGTCTTTTTTTGTAGTGAACAATCATGCACAATAAAGTGCAGAGAAGGCTCAATTAATATTCATGAATGATCTAATCATAAACCCACAATTCATCGAACCCCATCAAACACACCACGAAAGAAGATTACATCTGATAGAACTTCAAGAACATCAAGGAGAACATTGTATTGAATATCAAAGAGAGAGAAGAAGTCATCTAGCTACTAGCTATGGACCCGTAGGTCTGTGGGAACTAATCACGCATCATCAGAGGACAACAAGGATGATGTAGAAGCACTCCCTGATCGATTCCCCCTCCAACAGAGTACCGAAAAAGGCCTCCAAATGGGATCGCGGAAGAACAAAAACTTGCGGCAGCGGAAAAAGTGTTTTGGGTGGCTCTCTGTTGGTTTCCTTATTTTAGAGAATCTATGAAGGTGGAATTAGGTCAGACGGAGCCATGAGGGGCCCACAATGGTCTCCTCCCAAAGCTTCCATGGTCTCTCTTGTCCAGAAAAAAATCGTCAAAAAGTTCTGTAGCATTTGGACTTCGTTTGGTATTGATTTCCTGGAAAATCCAAAATAGGCAAAAAAAAACAGCAACTGGCACTAGGCACTGGGTTAATAGATTAGTCCCGAAAAATGATATAAAATAGCATATAATTGCATATAAAACATCTAAGATTTATACTATAATAGCATGGAACAATAAAAAATATAGATACTTTGGAGACGTATCACGTACATACCAATAATTCACAAGGAGCCAAAATTACTGCGGCAAACTTGTCACCGGCTGAGAGAATCTACGTAAGCTCGAAATGTGTTGGTAGCAAACGGCCCGTCGAACTTGATGGGCGCCGAGATCTGCAGCACCACAAAGTCGTACTGCGTCTTCTTGAGGTCCTTGGCAAAGGTGGTGTCGTAGGTGTCGCTGGGGTGGCATCAGATGTGAGGCCGAAGCCACTGCCCTCCAACTTGTCCATCTTGACGCTTCCCATGGCGCTGGTGGCCGTGCCGCCCATGGCCTGGTAGAAGGTGTTGGTGAGCGTGTCGGCGCCAGCAGGGAGGGCCTTGAGCTTCTTAACGTCCTGGTAGTAGAGCAGCGAGTGGAGGCATAGCGCTTCAATGGTGGCCACGGCAAACTAGTCTGACGGCGGCGTGGCGAAGTAGTCCCACTAACTATGTGTTATGTGCAGATGTTAACTCTTAATCATATCCTGTGTATACAACCAAACACAGTGTAGTTGCGTGTGTTGAGCCAATGCAGGACACAAAACACCGTGCCAAAATCGATCCCCTAATGCATGCAACCTCGATGTGGGCAACCAAACTAAGTGCAAATGTTGATTTTTTGCTTGTTTCTGCTCAACTAGGCTGAAAGTGCGACAAGTATGCAATGCAGACATTTTTGAAGATGACAACCAAACACGTCACTAGTGACCGGCGAGCTCCGTGTCTGCTGCCGCGCAACCTGGAGAACATCATCGAGACGCGCAAGCTCTGGCTCACGGCTCGCGATGGAAAAGTGATACAATGGTGACGCACGACGACACACTCTCCCGAATCTGAGCCCGACCACTACAAATTGGAGCTCGGGCTCACGACAAGCAATGTCGAAGTCACACAATTCTAAGTGAAGAACAAGTGTTGCCTAATCCATCCATCCCCGCCTTTTCATGCCACATAGAAAATCCTTGTTTGGATACAGCCTTGAGGTTGTAAACAACTGGTATCGAAGAGTACATGGTACAAACTTCAAGGATTTGGAGGTGAGGGTTTGTTTCTAACAAACTCTACAACCTTAGGGTTTAAATCAGACTTCACTCACGGGGTGATCATCTTCAATTCATGCAGATTCATCCAAAGATGTGCTAGCATGCTGGAGGCTGAGGTTTCGTCGTGCATGGAAGGGGTGAGTCTGGCCATGGAGTGAAGCAGTGAGCCTCTTATTATTCAGACGAACTATAAGACAGTGGCCATAGTATCAGCAACCCTACACCCACTAGGTCCCTGTTACATCCTTGGTAGGAGCGACCAGTCAACTCCTCGATAAAATGACTACATGAAATAAAAGGCATCGGGCGTGAGCAAAATAGGGCAGACATGTACTCGCCGAGATGGGCCGGTCTTTAATTAAAACAATTGTTTGGTTCCGATCGGCCCCTCATGAAGTTGACATCATTTGTTAACAAGATTGTTAATGACATTTTTTTGCGGGAATCTATTCATCATGTCATGATTGTTCAAAGAATACATAAATAATAAAAATTGCATTGTGCATAGATAACCTAGCGACGACTACAAGTACTAGAGCGTGCCGCCATCATCACCCCTCCCTCACCGAAGCCGGGCCAAACTTGTTGTAGTAGACAGTCGGGAAGCTGAGTACTCCCTGTGTACCGGTGCATTAGGCACATTACGAAAGTCAAATGATCCCTAAATTCTTAGGTGCAGTGCATTAACTCTCATCTCGTTTCTTGTTTCTTAACATAAATAAAGGAATCAACCAATAAGAGATATGGGGGCGTGTATACTTTCAATGACTTTTTAGACTACCTAACATGGCATGCAGTGGTCAACTCATTGCATCCAATAGTATTAATTAGCAAATAAACATTTAGTTCTCTCATTTTCCCCTCAACCTTGTCACGTGCACAACCTAAGATAACTAATGCACTGATAAATGAAATTGATTGTTCATTTGACACCGCAAGACCAACTTCAGCTTCACGCGCTGCCGTCTAAATTCATCTTTCATCTAGAGAATTTAACCCCCGGAGTTTCCTAAAAAAAGAAGAATTTAACCCCCCGGAGTAAAAGGGGCAAGGGTCCCTAACCCCCATGGATCCCCAGAAAAACGCATTCTCTAGATTTGCCACACCCGCCAGCAACATTTGACGCGCCGGAATAGACGGACGGGACGACGGCGCCTCCAGAGGTATGCCTACTCTCCATCGCTCGCCACCTAGACTCTTCATTGTTTATCGCTGCTGACTGATGCTCGTGGTAACATTTGTTGAAATGGAAAAATAAGAAGAAGAGAGGCTGGTGGTGTACCTATGTTGCCTCAATCTTAAGTCCATCGACTTATCTTGCTTATTTTTTGGATGATTGAATCAGTTTCGTGTCCACTATTGATTCCAGTTAGGACAGCTATTGGGGTTTCTTCGGTGTGGACCAAGTGTGGGTCCTGTTGACCCATTCATGATTCACGATTTTTTCATTTTCTATGACCCATTCATGATTCACGATTTTTTCATTTTCTATTTTACTGCTGGAATTTGCACTTTTTAGTTGTATGGATCCGTATGGGTGTGAAGCAATGAGATGAATGTGCGGCCGATTTATTGTAGATATATTAACACATATGCTTGTGCAAATGTTGCAGGAACTGCACATCACAGCAAGCAAAGAGCAATGGCATCAACCACCGAATCGTCATGCACAACTCAGACCGTGCAAGGCACACATCGGTTCCAGATATGTCAGTTCAGTTATGGGAATGTTGGTGATGAGGATTACATCCGCTCAGGCACCTTCAGGGTGGGCGGATTCGACTGGGTTATTGTATACTGCCCGGACGCTGATGGCGATGATGGGGAGGAGTACATATCAGTTTATCTGGAATTGATGAGCAAGTATGCGGAGGCTTTGGCATTCGTAGACATGAGACTGATCAACCAAGTCACTGGAGATGCGTGTACAATATGTGCAGAGAACAGGGTGCCGAATCAGTTCAAGTCTAGCAGCTTCGAAGACGCTTCCTGGGGGCGTGAAAAATTTATCAGTAAACGTGCTTTGAAAGATTCAGGGTATATCCGAGATAACCGCCTTGTTATTGAGTGTGTCGTTACTGTGGTACACGAACTAAGGGTGTCTGAAAACAAAGCATCCTGCGAAATTGAAGTCCCTCCCCCAAATGCATTAGAGCATTTTGGCAAGATGCTGAAGGATAAGTCCAGAGCAGATGTGACCTTCAAAGTTAGAGGAGAAATGTTTCCTGCCCACAGGGCAGTGCTCTCTGCCAGGTCGCCAGTTTTCAAAGCGCAGCTAAGTGAACCCATGAAGGAGAACAAGATGCGGCACATAACCGTTGATCGCATGGAACAGGTGGTTTTCGAGGCTCTGCTCCATTTCGTTTACACTGATTCCTTGCCTACAATGGATGATCTTGACAGATCTGAAAGAAATGCCGTGGTCCAGCATCTATTTGCAGCAGCGGATCAATATGGTCTAGATAGGTTGAAGCTTATGTGTGAACGCATCTTGTGCCTGAACCTTGATGTCGATAATGTGGCTGTTGTACTGCGTCTAGCTGATCGATACGACTGCCAGAAGCTCAAAGAAGCCTGTGTCGACTTTTTGGTTCCTTCAGAGAGAATCGATGCTGTTGTGGCAAGCCGAGAATACGAGTCAATAAAGTTGGTTTCTCCCTCTCCATTAGCAGATTTGTGGGAGAAGAATACTCGTCCCCCCAAACGTTCCGTTTAGAACATGTCTAAGCTTTGGAGGATAAGCAAGTTCAGTCAGCAGATGTGTTATGAGTACTTCTGTCAACAAAACCACTTGTATTGGTGATCGTAATTCCACCAGTAGAAGTATTATGCTTATCCAGGCCCCAAGTGTCTCTGCCCCGAAAAAAAAGCCTGCCGATGTTTCTTTTGTCTTTTGGTTGAAACTGTTAGTGATTTGTTGCCCATGCATGTTTAAGCGTGTAACTGGAATATGTAGGTCTCTTTTAATTCCGCATATCTTGTCAAATGTTTTGGACTAACTACTTTGGCCCTTTGCTTTGATTCGCAACTTGGGGAGCAGTGGATTTAGTTCACGGTCGATCTCACACATGTGAGAAGTGATAATCCTTGTGATCCAGGAGATTTGCTAGTATGTGGTAGTGCTGAACTGATGACTGTTCAGTTCCTATTGTCATCTGCAGGTTAAAAATACTTTTGTTGTTGGGCTGTTTCGTGGCATCCTTTTTGTTTGATTTAGGCCTGCTTGATTTGTAGGAATTTTGTAGGTATTCTATGGGATAGAGTTTTCAAAGGAAAAGTTCCTTTTGGGACCATTGGTTTGTAGGAACGGAGGAATCAACCCTTCATATTTCAAAGAAAAATAAATATTAGCCTAGACTCAATGAAAAATTTTCTATCAAACGTCATCTCTTCCTATGACATTTCTATCCTACGAACCAAAGGATGCCTAAAGGGTGGATAATGTGAACTTGCGTTAGAGCATCTATAAACGGACTTGGCAAATTCGACCCCTCAAATGCGCGACAGTGGCCGGTCACGTCTTAAATACTTGATTCTACAACCAGACACCTCAAATTAGAAATCTCAAATTCATATTATTACATGCAACGTGAAACCTAATCTAAGCGAAGCTTGCCTGATTCCGTTGTGCCCATGTCCGGCGGCTGGCTGCGCTCCCCAGAGTGTTGGTCCAGTCACCGATAAGGTAGAGTAGAGCATGGGACACAAGCCGACTCACGGGACTCAAGGCGCCGCCGTCTCCCATGCCCATACTCTTCGTCGTCGAAGCTCGGAACTTGAACGGTGTCGGTGGATGTCGGATCGACGATGGATCCGTCCTGGGACGAGCCGGCGACATCCACCATGACGCGGTTGCGGCGCCCGGACTGCTGCACCATACGGGCGCCAGAGAATGTGACTCCGCCTTGCCGACGTCTACCGCCGCGAGGGCTGCCGCCGTCTCCCGCATCCGCTGCCCGCACCGCGGGCCCACCGCACCATGTTTTTGTCGGACGACGCCCGTTGTGCGTCCATGGCCTCGGCGCATCAACGGAGAGGCTGCGCGTCCCCCATCGCGTTCGGACGCCAGACGGACCCCACCGCCTTTGGTGAGGCGGCGACAAGACACCTAGCACCGGATCCATGCGTCATTTGGGCGGACGCAATGGATTCCCAACGGAAGGAGTTCGAACGCTGTCTCGCACGGGCCTCCTCCCGGGACCGACGAAGCGTAAGTCGGATGACCATCTCCTCCTCAGGGCCACATGGGATGAGCTCGGGGGTGACGGATCTGGAGGTGAAGGACTCAGATCCGCTCGCCATGCCGGAGACGGCCGGAGATTGCCGGGACGGGAGCTTGGGTGACGGAGGAGAGTGGAGTGAAGTGGCTAGTGTTTGATCCGGCGAGCGGATGAGAAGTAATATATGTGGAGTTGGGTGGGCCAGTGATACATCCATTTTGCATCATGTTTTCCTACTGTTATTTATGTTGTTTTATTGTATAATAATGCCTTTTGGAGTAATTCTAATGCCTTTTCTCTCATAATATGCAAGGTATGCACCAAGGGGGAGAATTCTGCCAGCTGGAAATCTGGACTTGAAAAAGCTACGCCAAGCTACCTATTCTGCACAACTCCAAATGAGCTGAAACTCCCCGAGAAATTTTTATGTAATATTTACTGAATATTGGAGCAAATAAGTACGAGAGGAGGGCCACCATGTGGGCACAACCCACCTGGGCGCGCCAGGAGGCCCAAGCGCGCCCTGGTGGGTGCTGCCCTCCTCAGCCCACCTCCGGTGCCCAACTTCTGGTATATATGTCATTTTGACCTAGAAAAAATAAGGGGAGGACATTTGGGATGAAGCGTCGCCACCTCGAGGCGGAACTTGGGCAGGAGCACTTTTGCCCTTCGGCGGAGCGATTCTGCTGGGGGAACTTCCCTCTTGGAGGGGGAAATCATCGTCATCATCATCACCAACAACTCTCCCATCTTGGGGACGGCTATCTTCATCAACATCTTCACAGCACCAACTTCTCTCAAACCCTAGTTCATCTCTTGTGTTCAATCTTTGTATCAAAACTATAGATTGGTGCTTGTGGGTGACTAGTAGTGTTGATTACATCTTGTAGTTGATTACTATATGGTTTATTTGGTGGAAGATTATATGTTCATATCCATTATGATATTTAATAGCCCTCCGATCTTGAGCATGTTTATCATTAGCGAGTAGTCACTTTCGTTCTTGAGGTCACGGGAGAAATCATGTTGCAAGTAATCATGTGAACTTGATATGTGTTTGATATTTTGATGGTATGTATGTTGCCATTCTCTTAGTGATGTCATGTGAACGTCGACTACATGACACGTCACCATATTTTTGCCTAAGGGAATGCATTGTGGAGTAGTTATTAGATGGTGGGCTGCGAGAGTTCTAGAAGCTTAAAACCCACTTTATGCGCTATTCTGTAAGGGACCGATTGGATCCAAAAGTTTAATGCTATGGTTAGAATTTATTCTTAATACTTTTCTCGTAGTTGTGGATGCTTGTGAGAGGGTTAATCATAAGTAGGAGGTTTGTTAGTAAGAACATCACCTAAGCACCGGTCCACCCACATATCAAATTATCAAAGTACCGAACACGAATTAAGCCAACATGATGAAAGTGACTAGATGAAATTCCCGTGTACCCTCAAGAACATTTTGCTTATCATAAGAAACCGTTTTGGCCTGTCCTTTGCCTAAAAAGGATTGGGCTACCTTGCTGCATTTTGTTACTACTATTGTTACTTGCTCGTTACAAATTATCCTGCTATCAAACAACTCCGCTACTCACAATTTTAGCACTTGCAGTTAGTACCTTGCTGAAAACCACTTGTTATTTCCTTCCGCTCCTCGTTGGGTTCGACACTCTTACTTATCGAAAAGGGCTAAAATTGACCCCATACACTTGTGGGTCAGCAAGGCAATTTTCTGGCGCCATTGCCGGGGAGTGAAGCGCTCTTGGTAAGGAAACATTATTACTACATGCTGAAATTTATTGTCACTTGCTACTATGAAAAAAAAAATCCTTTGAGGGGTTTGTTCGGGGTATCTTCACCTCGACCGGAACCACAATTAGTTACCCCTAAACCTACTACACCTACTGAAAATATTGAATATGAAATTCCTTCAGGTATGTTAGAACAACTGCTAGCTAATCCTTATGCACGAGATGGAACCGAACATCCTGATATGCACTTGATATGTGTGGATGAAATTTGTGGATTATTTAAGCTTGCAGGTTTGCCCGGAGATGAAGCTAAGAAGAAGGTTTTCCCTTTCTCTTTGAAGGGAAAATCATTGACATGGTATAGGCTATGCGATGATATTGCATCTTGGAACTGGAACCGTTTGAAATTGGAATTTCATCAAAAAAATATCCTATGCATCTAGTTCATTGTGATCGGAATTATATATGTAATTTTTGGCCTCGTGAAGGAGAAAGTATCGCTCTAGCTTGGCGTAGGCTTAAGTCAATGTTATATTCATGCCCCAATCATGAGCTCTCAAGAGAAATTATTATTCAGAATTTTTATGCTCGGCTTTCTCGTAATGATCAATCCATGCTCGATACTTCTTCTATTGGTTCTTTTATGAAGAAGGCTATTGAATTCTGGTGGGATCTTTTGGAAAGAATTAAATGCAACTCTGAAGATTGGGAACTCGATGAAGGTAAAGAGTTAGGCATTGAACCTAAGTTTGATTGTGTTAAATCTTTTATGAATACCGATGCTTTTCAAAAGTTTAGCACTAAATATGGACTTGACTTTGAGATAGTAGCTTCCTTTTGTGAATCTTTTGCTACTCATGTTGATCTCCCTAAGGAGAAGTGCTTTAAATTTCACCCACCCATTAAATAAGAAATTAAATAAATGATAAAAGATAAATAAGAAACTATCATTTACAATGTTTATCCAGTTGTTCCAACTGCTTATATTGAAAAACCACATTTTCCTGTTAGGATGAAGGAACATGCTAAAGCTTCAACTATGGTTAACAAAAGTTATGTTAGAACACCCAAACCATCTGAATAAATCAAAGTTTAACCTAGTGTTTCTATGGTTAAAGATCTCTTAGTTGATAATATTGATGGGCATGTTATCTACTTCTGTAGTGAAGCTTCTAGAATTGCCAAACCTGAAGGAAAAGATAAACACACACCAGTTGTGGGCATGCATGTTGTCTCAGTTAAGATAGGAGATCACTGTTATCATGGGTTATGTGATCTAGGTGGTAGTGTGAGTGCTATTCCTTTCTCCTTATATCAAGAAATTAAAGATGAAATAGCACCTGCTGAAATAGAAGACATAGATATTACTATTAAACTTGCTAATAGAGATACTATATCACCAATTGGGATTCTTAGAGATGTTGAAGTCTTGTGTGGCAAAATAAAATACCCTACTGATTTTCTTGTTCTTAGCACCCCACAAGATGACTTTTGTCCCATTATTTTGGTAGACCTTTCTTGAACACCGTCAATGCTAAAATAGATTGTGAGAAACAAACTGTCGGTGTTAGCTTTGGTGATGAATCTCATGAATTTAATTTTTCCAAGTTTAGTAAACAACCTCATAAGAAAGATTTCCCTAGTAAGGATGAAATTATTGGTCTTGCTTCTATTGTTGTGCCTCCTTCTGATCCTTTGGAACAATATTTGCTAGACCATGAAAATGATTTGCATATGCGTGAAAGAAATGAAATAGATAGCATCTTTTTCGAACAACAACCTCTGCTTAAACACGATTTGCCTATTGAAACTCTAGGAGGTCCTCCTCCACCTAAGCATGATCCTGTGTTTAAATTAAAACAATTACCAGACACTTTGAAATATGCTTATCTTGATGAGAAGAAGATATATCATGTTATTATTACTACTAACCTTTCAGAACATGAAGAAGAAAGATTATTGAAAGTTCTAAGGAATCACAGGGCTGCTATTGGATATACTCTTGATGATCTTAAGGGCATTAGTCCCACTCTATGTCAGCACAAGATTAATATGGAACCTGATGCTAAACCCGTTGTTGATCACCAATGTCGATTAAATTCGAAAATGAAAGAAGTGGTAAGAACGGAAATATTGAAACTTCTGGAAGCAAGTATAATCTATCCTATAGCTGATAGTAGATGGGTAAGTTCTGTTCATTGTGTCCCTAAGAAAGGAGGCATTACTGTTGTTCCTAATGATAATAATGAGCTTATTCCACAAAGAATTGTCACAGGCTATAGAATGGTAATTGATTATAGAAAATTAAATAAAGCTACTAGAAAAGATCATTACCCTCTGCCTTTTATTGATCAAATATTAGAAAGATTATCTAAGCACACACATTTTTGCTTCCTTGATGGACACTCTGGCTTTTCACAAATACCTGTTTTGCAATCTGATCAAGAAAAGACCACTTTTACTTGTCCTTTTGGAACATTTGCTTATAGGCATATGCCTTTAGGTTTATGTAATGCACCTGGTACCTTTCAAAGATGTATGACTGCTATATTCTCTGATTTTGAAAAGATTGTTGAGGTTTTCATGGATGACTTTTATGTTTATGGGAAGTCTTTTGATGATTGTTTAAGCAATCTTGATCGAGGCTTGCGGAGATGTGAACAAACAAATCTCATCTTGAATTGGGAGAACTGCCACTTTATGGTTTACGAAGGTATTGTCTTGGGCCATAAAATTTCTGAAAGGGGCATTGATGTGGACAAAGCCAAGGTTGATGCCATTGAGAAAATGCCATGTCCTAAAGATATCAAAGGTATTCGTAGTTTCCTTGGTCATGCTGGTTTTTATAGGAGGTTTATCAAAGACTTTTCTAAAATTCTAGGCCTCTTACTAATATTTTGCAAAAGGATATTCCCTTTGTGTTTGATGATGATTGTATGGAAGCCTTTGAAACACTAAAGAAAGCCTTAATTACTGCACCTGTTGTTCAACCACCGGATTGGGACTTGCATTTTGAGATTATGTGTGATGCTAGTGATTATGCTATTGGTGCTGTTCTAGGACAAAGAGTTGATAAGAAACTAAATGTTATTCATTATGCTAGTAAAACTCTAGACAGTGCTCAACGAAACTATGTTACTACTGAAAAAGAATTCTTAGCAGTGGTGTTTGCTTGTGATAAATTCAGATCTACATTGTTGATTCTAAGGTAATTGTTCACACCGATCATGCTGCTATAAAATATCTTATGGAAAAGAAATATGATAAACCTAGACTCATTAGGTGGGTTCTTCTACTACAAGAATTTGATTTGCATATCACTAATAGGAAAGGAGCAGAGAACCCCGTAGCTGATAACTTTTCTAGACTTGAAAATATTCTTGATGACCCACAACCTATTAATGATAGCTTTCCTGATGAAACACTAGCTGCAATAAATGTTTCTCATAGTACACCTTGGTATGCTGACTATGCTAATTATATTGTTGCTAAATACATACCACCTAGCTTCACATACCAACAAAAGAAGAAATTCTTCTATGATTTAAGACATTACTTTCGGGATGACCCACATCTTTATAAAGAAGGAGTAGATGGTATTTTTAGATGTTGTGTACCTGAGCATGAACAGGAACAAATCCTACGAAAATGTCACTCTGAAGCTTATGAAGGACATCACGTGGGAGACAGAACCGCTCATAAGGTATTGCAATCTGGTTTTTATTGGGCTACTCTCTTCAAGGATGCCCGTAAGTTCGTCTCATCATGTGATGACTGCCAAAGAATAGGTAATATCGGTAAGCGTCAAGAAATGCCTATGAATTATTCACTTGCTGTTGAACCATTTGATGTTTGGGGATTTGATTTCATGGGACCTTTTCCTTCCTCTAATGGGTATACACATATTTTGGTTGTTGTCGATTATGTTACTAAGTGTGTAGAAGCTATTCCAACCAGTAGTGCTGATCACAACACCTCTATTAAAATGCTTAAGGAAGTTATTTTCCCAAGGTTTGGAGTCCCTCGATATTTAATGACTGATGGTGGTTCACACTTTATTCATGGTGTTTTCTGTAAGATGCTTGCTAAGTATGATGTTAACCATAGAATTGCTTCACCTTATCATCCTCAGTCTGGTGGTCAAGTTGAACTTAGCAATGGAGAAATAAAAATAATCTTACAAAAGACTGTCAATAGGTCCCGGAAGAATTGGTCTAAGAAATTAGATGACGCACTTTGGGCTTATAGAACGGCTTATAAAAATCCTATGGGTATGTCTCCATATAAAATGGTTTATGGAAAAGCTTGTCATTTGCCTCTTGAGTTAGAACACAAAGCATTTTCGGCAATAAAAGAACTCAATTATGATTTCAAAGTTGCTGGAGAAAAGAGGTTATTTGATATTAGCTCATTAGATGAATGGGGAACTCGGCTTATGAAAATGCTAAGTTATTCAAAGAAAAAATTAAAAGATGGCAGGACAAAAGAATCCAAAAGCGTGAGTTCAAAGCAGGAGAATATGTTCTTTTGTACAACTCTCGTTTTAGATTCTTTGCAGGAAAACTCCTCTCCAAATGGGAAGGACCCTATGTCATCGAGGAGGTCTATCGATCCGGAGCTATCAAAATAAATAATGCCGAAGGGACTAACCCGAAGGTTGTCAATGGGCAATGAATAAATCACTACATCTTAGGCACGCCCAATAATGTTGAAAGCAATGTTATCCAAACTTTGACACCGGAAGAACACATAAAAGAGTCCTTCCGGAATGGTCCAGGATCGTGAAAATAAGGAGGTACGTGATACAGTAAGTAAACGGACCCTGAAAAATCTGCAAAAATATTTTTTGTCAATTTTGGAATATTTAGAAAATTAGGGAAACAAGAAACTTTCGGGAAAGTGACCCTGGTGGGCACGATACACCAGGGCACGCCAGGCTTGCCTGGCGCGCCCAGGTGGGTTGTGCCCACCTCGGGTACTTTCCGGACTCTGTTTTTCTTCCGTTCTACTTGTTCCCCAAGATAAAAAAATCTATATATACGTCCCAAACCTGTTAACCTCCGTGTCGAGGAGAAATCTCCTGTTTTCTTTTCTCTCTGTTTTCCTGTCAGATCTGAAATTATGTCGTCCCAAGACTCGCAGGGTGAGAGTTATGTTGCAGACTTTATCGCAAACCCCAAAGTCTATGGGGATGTGGAGCACTATGGCTAGACCTCGGAGGAAGAAGAAGACTACAATCCTAAGAGGAAGGAGGAGACAAGCTCGGAGGAGGATGGAGTTCCATTGCCCCAGCCTGGGGACATGCATGTTGAATTTAAAAAGTCAAGTCTCCCCGATAAAGCAAAAGGGCCTAAGATCCAGTTTATCCCTTTTCGTCTCTTGCAGGAAAATAAGCAAGCTTTATGCAAAAAGGTGTTGGAGCTTGAGTGGGAGATCCGTGAACTTAAAGATGAGAATTCTGTCCTCAAGCGTAAGCTAAGGAAGAAAGACAAGAAACCTTCTACTTCATCACCACCATCTTCTTCATCACCACCAAAAGAAAACTGAGTATTGGGTATGGGCATGTTGGGGAACGTAGTAATTTCAAAAAATTTCCTACGCATAGGCAAGATCATGGTGATGCATAGCAACGAGAGGGGAGAGTAATGTCCACGTACCCTCGTAGACCGTAAGCGGAAGCGTTATGACAACACGATTGATGTAGTCGTACGTCTTCACGATCCGACCGATCCAAGTACCGAATGTACGGCACCTCCGAGTTCAGCACACGTTCAGCTCGATGACGATCCCCAGACTCCGATCCAGCAAAGTGTCGGGGATGAGTTCCGTCAGCACGACGGAGTGGTGACGATGATGATGCTCTACCGGCGCAGGGCTTCGCCTAAACTCCGCGACGATATGACCGAGGTGGAATATGGTGGAGGGGGGCACCGCACATGGCTAAGGAACGATCACGTAGATCAACTTGTGTGTCCTAGGGTGCCCCCTGCCCCCGTATATAAAGGAGGGAGGGGGAGGTGCAGCCGGCCCCCAAGGGGTGCGCCTGGAGGAGTCCTACTCCCACCGGGAGTAGGACTCCCCCCTCTTGCCTTGGTGGAGAAGGAAAGGGGGGAGGGGAAAGAGGAAAGG
>NC_041393.1:398427713-398464364 GCF_002162155.2 Triticum dicoccoides | reverse complement strand
CCGGTAACCCCCCGGTACTCCGAAAAAATCCCGGTTTCTCCCGGAACTTTTCCGATATCCAAATATAGGCTTCCAATATATCAATCTTTATGTCTCGACCATTTCGAGACTCCTTGTCATGTCCTAGATCACATCGGGGACTCCGAACAACCTTCGGTACATCAAAATATATAAACTCATAATAAAACTGTCATCATAACGTTAAGCGTGTGGACCCTACGGGTTCGAGAAGTATGTAGACATGACCTAGAACTATTCTCGGTCAATAAACAATAGCAGAACCTGGATGCTCATATTGGCTCCTACATATTCTATGAAGATCTTTATCGGTCAAACCGCATAACAACATACGTTGTTCCCTTTGTCATCGACATGTTACTTGCCCGAGATTCGATCATCGGTATCTAATACCTAGTTCAATCTCGTTACCGGCAAGTCTCTTTACTCGTTACGTAATACATCATCTCGCAACTAACTCATTAGTCACATTGCTTGCAAGGCTTATAGTGATGTGTATTACCGAGAGGGCCCAGAGATACCTCTCCGACAATCGGAGTGACAAAACCTAATCTCGAAATACGCCAACCCAACATGTACCTTTGGAGACACCTGTAGTACTCCTTTATAATCACCCAGTTACGTTGTGACGTTTGGTAGCACCCAAAGTGTTCCTCCGGTAAACGGGAGTTGCATAATCTCATAGTTACATGAACATGTATAAGTCATGAAGAAAGCAATAGCAATATACTAAACGATCAAGTGCTAGGCTAACGGAATGGGTCATGTTAATCACATCATTCTTCTAATGATGTGATCCCATTAATCAAATAACAACACATGTCTATGGTTAGGAAACATAACCATCTTTGATTAATGAGCTAGTTAAGTAGAGGCATACTAGTGACTATATGTTTGTCTATGTATTCACACATGTATCATGTTTCCGGTTAATAAAATTCTAGCATGAATAATAAACATTTATCATCATATGAGGAAATAAATAATAACTTTATTATTGCCTCTAGGGCATATTTCCTTCAGTCTCCCACTTGCACTAGAGTCAATAATCTAGATTACACAGTAATGATTCTAACACCCATGGAGTCTTGGTGCTGATCATGTTTTGCTCGTGGAAGAGGCTTAGTCAATGGGTCTGCAACATTCATATCCATATGTATCTTGCAAATCTCTATGTCTCCCACCTGGACTTGATCCCGGATGGAATTGAAGCGTCTCTTGATGTGCTTGGTCCTCTTGTGAAATCTGGATTCCTTTGCCAAGGCAATTGCACCAGTATTGTCACAGAAGATCTTCATTGGTCCCGATGCACTAGGTATGACACCTAGATTGGAAATGAACTCCTTCATCCAGACTCCTTCATTTGCTGCTTCCGAAGCAGCTATGTACTCCGCTTCACATGTAGATCCCGCCACGACGCTTTGTTTAGAACTGCACCAACTTACAGCTCCATCGTTTAATAAAAACACGTATCTAGTTTGCGATTTAGAATCATCCAGATCAGTGTCAAAGCTTGCATCAACGTAACCATTTACGACTAGCTCTTTGTCACCTCCATATACGAGAAACATATCCTTAGTCCTTTTCAGGTATTTCGGGATGTTCTTGACCGCTGTCCAGTGATCCACTCCTGGATTACTTTGGTACCTTCCTGCCAAGCTTATTGCTAAGCACACGTCAGGTCTGGTACACAACATTGCATACATGATAGAGCCTATGGCTGAAGCATAGGGAACATCTTTCATTTTCTCTCTATGTTCTGCTGTGGTCGGGCATTGAGTTTGACTCAACTTCACACCTTGTAGTACGGGCAAGAACCCTTTCTTTGACTGATCCATTTTGAACTTCTTCAAAAGTTTATCAAGGTATGTGCTTTGTGAAAGTCCAATTAAGCGTCTTGATCTATCTTTATAAATCTTGATGCCCAATATATAAGCAGCTTCACCGAGGTCTTTCATAGAAAAACTTTTATTCAAGTATCCCTTTATGCTATCCAGAAATTCTATATCATTTCCAATTAATAATATGTCATCTACATATAATATCAGAAATGCTACAGAGCTCCCACTCACTTTCTTGTAAATACAGGCTTCTCCAAAAGTCTGTATAAAACCATATGCTTTGATCACACTATCAAAGCATTTATTCCAACTCCGAGATGCTTGCACTAGTCTATAAATGGATCGCTGGAGCTTGCACACTTTGTTAGCACCTTTTGGATCAACAAAACCTTCTGGCTGCATCATATACAACTCTTCTTCCAGAAATCCATTCAAGAATTCAGTTTTGACATCCATTTGCCAAATTTCATAATCATATAATGCAGCAATTGCTAACATGATTCGGACATACTTAAGCATCGCTACGGGTGAGAAAGTCTCATCGTAGTCAACCCCTTGAACTTGTCGAAAACCTTTTGCAACAAGTCGAGCTTTATAGACAGTTACATTACCATCAGCGTCAGTCTTCTTCTTAAAAATCCATTTATTCTCAATGGCTTGCCGATCATCGGGCAAGTCAACCAAAGTCCATACTTTGTTCTCATACATGGATCCCATCTCAGATTTCATGGCCTCTAGCCATTTTGCGGAATCTGGGCTCATCATCGCTTCCTCATAGTTTGTAGGTTCATCATGGTCAAGTAACATGACTTCCAGAATAGGATTACCGTACCACTCTGGTGCGGATCTTACTCTGGTAGACCTACGAGGTTCAGTAGAAACTTGATCTAAAGTTTCATGATTAATATCATTAGCTTCCTCACTGATTGGTGTAGTTGTCACAGGAACCTGTTCTTGTGATGAACTACTTTCCAATAAGGGAGGAGGTACAATTACCTCATCAAGTTCTACTTTCCTCCCACTCACTTCTTTCGAGAGAAACTCCTTCTCTAGAAAGGATCCGAATTTTGCAACGAAAATCTTGCCTTCAGATCTGTGATAGAAGGTGTACCCAACAGTCTCTTTTGGGTATCCTATGAAGATACATTTCTCCGATTTGGGTTCGAGCTTATCTGGTTGAAGTTTCTTCACATAAGCATCACAACCCCAAACTTTAAGAAACAACAACTTTGGTTTCTTGCCAAACCACAGTTCATGAGGCGTCGTCTCAATGGATTTTGATGGTGCCCTATTTAACGTGAATGCGGCCGTCTCTAAAGCATAACCCCAAAACGATAGCGGTAAATCAGTAAGAGACATCATAGATTGCACCATATCTAGTAAAGTACGATTACGATGTTCGGACACACCATTTCGTTGTGGTGTTCCGGGTGGCGTGAGTTGCAAAACTATTCCGCATTGTTTCAAATGTAAACCAAACTCGTAACTCAAATATTCTCCTCCACGATCAGATCGTAGAAATTTTATTTTCTTGTTACGATGATTTTCCACTTCACTCTGAAATTCTTTGAACTTTTCAAATGTTTCAGACTTGTGTTTCATTAAGTAGATATAGCCATATCTGCTCAAATCATCCGTGAATGTGAGAAAATAACGATACCCGCCGCGAGCCTCAACATTCATTGGACCACAAACATCAGTATGTATGATTTTCAACAAATCAGTTGCTCGCTCCATAGTTCCGGAGAACGGCGTTTTAGTCATCTTGCCCATGAGGCACGGTTTCGCAAGTACCAAGTGATTCATAATCAAGTGATTCCAAAAGCCCATCAGTATGGAGTTTCTTCATGCGCTTTACATCGATATGACCTAAACGGCAGTGCCACAAATAAGTTTCACTATCATTGTCAACTCTGTATCTTTTGGTTTCAACACTATGAATATGTGTATCACTACTATCGAGATTCAATAAAAATAGACCACTCTTCAAGGGTGCATGACCATAAAAGATATTGCTCATATAAATAGAACAACCATTATTCTCTGACTTAAATGAATAACCGTCTCACATCAAATAAGATCCAGATATAATGTTCATGCTCAACGCTAGCACCAAATAACAATTATTTAGGTCTAAAACTAATCCCGATGGTAGATGTAGAGGTAGCGTGCCAACCGCGATCACATCGACTTTGGAACCATTTCCCACGCGCATCGTCGCCTCGTCCTTAGCCAATCTTCGCTTAATCCGTAGTCCCTGTTTCGAGTTGCAAATATTAGCAACAGAACCAGTATCAAATACCCAGGTGCTACTGCGAGCATTAGTAAGGTACACATTAATAACATGTATATCACATATACCTTTGTTCACTTTGCCATCCTTCTTATCCACAAAATACTTGGGGCAGTTCCGCTTCCAGTGTCTAGTCTGCTTGCAGTAGAAACACTCAGTCTCAGGCTTAGGTCCAGACTTGGGTTTCTTCTCTTGAGCAGCAACTTGTTTGCTGTTCTTCTTGAAGTTCCCCTTCTTCTTCCCTTTGCCCTTTTCCTTGAAACTGGTGGTCTTGTTAACCATCAACACTTGATGCTCCTTTTTGATTTCTACCTCCGCGGCTTTTAGTATTGCGAAGAGCTCGGGAATAGTCTTGTCCATCCCTTGCATATTGTAGTTCATCACGAAGCTCTTGTAGCTTGGTGGTAGTGATTGAAGAATTCTATCAATGACACTATCATCAGGAAGATTAACTCCCAGTTGAATCAAGTGATTATTATACCCAGACATTTTGAGTATGTGTTCACTGACAGAACTATTCTCCTCCATCTTACAGCTATAGAACTTATTGGAGACTTCATATCTCTCAATCCGGGCATTTGCTTGAAATATTAACTTCAACTCCTGGAACATCTCATATGCTCCATGACGTTCAAAACGTCGTTGAAGACCCGGTTCTAAGCCGTAAAGCATGGCACACTGAACTATCGATTAGTCATCAGCTTTGCTCTGCCAGACGTTCTTAATGTCTTCAGTTGCATCAGCAGCAGGCCTGGCACCCAGCGGTGCTTCCAGGACGTAATTCTTCTGTGCAGCAATGAGGATAATCCTCAGGTTACGGACCCAGTCCGTGTAATTGCTACCATCATCTTTCAACTTTGCTTTCTCAAGGAACGCATTAAAATTCAATGGAACAACAGCACGAGCCATCTATCTACAACAATCATAGACAAGCAAAATACTATCAGGTACTAAGTTCATGATAAATTTAAGTTAAATTAATCATATTACTTAAGAACTCCCACTTAGATAGACATCCCTCTAATCTTCTAAGTGATTACGTGATCCATATCAACTACACCATGTCCGATCGTCACGTGAGATGGAGTAGTTTCAACGGTGAACATCAATATGTTGATCATATCTACTATATGATTCACGCTCGACCTTTCGGTCTTCGTGTTCCGAGGCCATATCTGTTATATGCTAGGCTCGTCAAGTTTAACCTGAGTATTCTACGTGTGCAACTGTTTTGCACCCGTTGTATTTGAAGTAGAGCCTATCACACCCGATCATCACGTGGTGTCTCAGCACGAAGAACTTTCGAAACGATGCATACTCAGGGAGAACACTTCTTGATAATTTAGTGAGAGATCATCTTAAAATGCTACCGTCAATCAAAGCAAGATAAGATGCATAAAGGATAAACATCACATGCAATCAATATAAGTGATATGATATGGCCATCATCATCTTGTGCTTGTGATCTCCATCTTCGAAGCACCGTTGTGATCACCATCGTCACCGGCGCGACACCTTGATCTCCATCGTAGCATCGTTGTCGTTACGCCATTTATTGCTTCTACGACTATCGCTACCGTTTAGTGATAAAGTAAAGCAATTACAGGGCGTTTGCATTTCATACAATAAAGCGACAACCATATGGCTCCTGCCAGTTGCCGATAACTTCGGTTACAAAACATGATCATCTCATACAATAAAATATAGCATCACGTCTTGACCATATCACATCACAACATGCCTTGCAAAAACAAGTTAGACGTCCTCTACTTTGTTGTTGCAAATTTTACGTGGCTGCTACGGGCTTTAGCAAGAACCGTTCTTACCTACGCATCAAAACCACAATGATAGTTCGTTAAGTTAATGCTGTTTCAACCTTCGCAAGGACCGGGCGTAGCCACACTCGATTCAGCTAAAGTGAGAGAGACAGACACCCGCCAGTCACCTTTAAGCACGAGTGCTCGTAACGGTGAAACCAGTCTCGCGTAAGCGTACGCGTAATGTCAGTCCGGGCCGCTTCATCACACAATACCGCTGAGCCAAAGTATGACATGCTGGTAAGCAGTATGACTTGTATCACCCACAACTCACTTGTGTTCTACTCGTGCATATGACATCTACGCATAAAACCAGGCTCGGATGCCACTGTTGGGGAACGTAGTAATTTCAAAAAAATTCCTACCCACACGCAAGATCATGGTGATGCATAGCAACGAGAGGGGAGAGTAATGTCCACGTACCCTCGTAGACCATAAGCGGAAGCGTTATGACAACGCGGTTGATGTAGTCGTACGTCTTCACGATCCGACCGATCCAAGTATCGAACGTACGGCACCTCGGAGTTCAGCACACGTTCAGCTCAATGAAGATCCCCGGACTCCGATCCAGCAAAGTGCCGGGGATGAGTTCCGTCAGCACGACGGCGTGGTGACGATGATGATGCTCTACCGGCGCAGGGCTTCGCCTAAACTCCGCGACGATATGACCAAGGTGGAATATGGTGGAGGGGGGCACCGCACACGGCTAAGGAACGATCACGTAGATCAACTTGTGTGTCCTAGGGTGCCCCCTGCCCCCGTATATAAAGGAGGGAGGGGGAGGTGCAGCCGGCCCCCAAGGGGTGCGCCTGGAGGAGTCCTACTCCCACCGGGAGTAGGACTCCCCCCTCTTGCCTTGGTGGAGAAGGAAAGGGGGGAGGGGAAAGAGGAAAGGGGGGCGCCTCCCCCCTCCTTGTCCTATTCAGACTAGGGGGAGAGGGGGCGCGCGGCCTGCCCTGGCCGGCCCTCCTCTTCTCCCTCATGGCCCACGTAGGCCCAATAACCCCCCGGGGGGGGGGGGGAGGTTCCGGTAACTCCCCGGTACTCCGAAAAAATCCCGGTTTCTCCCGGACCGTTTCCGATATCCAAATATAGGCTTCCAATATATCAATCTTTATGTCTCGACCATTTCGACACTCCTCGTCATGTCCTGGATCACATCCGGGACTGCGAACAACCTTCGGTACATCAAAATATATAAACTCATAATAAAACTGCCATCGTAACGTTAAGCGTGCGGACCCTATGGGTTCGAGAACTATGTAGACATGACCTAGAACTATTCTCGGTCAATAACCAATAGCGGAACCTGGATGCTCATATTGGCTCCTACATATTCTACGAAGATCATTATCGGTCAAACCGCATAACAACATACGTTGTTCCCTTTGTCATCGGCATGTTACTTGCCCGAGATTCGATCGTCGGTATCTAATACCTAGTTCAATCTCGTTACGTAATATATCATGTCGCAACTAACTCATTAGTCACATTGCTTGCAAGGCTTATAGTGATGTGTATTACCGAGAGGGCCCACAGATACCTCTCCGACAATCGGAGTGACAAAACCTAATCTCGAAATACGCCAACCCAACATGTACCTTCGGAGATACCTGTAGTACTCCTTTATAATCACCCAGTTACGTTGTGACGTTTGGTAGCACCCAAAGTGTTCCTCTGGTAAACGGGAGTTGCATAATCTCATAGTTACAGGAACATGTATAAGTCATGAAGAAAGCAATAGCAATATACTAAACGATCAAGTGCTAGGCTAACGGAATGGGTCATGTCAATCACATCATTCTTCTAATGATGTGATCTCGTTAATCAAATAACAACACATGTCTATGGTTAGGAAACATAACCATCTTTGATTAATGAGCTAGTCAAGTAGAGGCATACTAGTGACTACATGTTTGTCTATGTATTCACACATGTATCATATTTCCAGTTAATACAATTCTAGCATGAATAATAAACATTTATCATGATATGAGGAAATAAATAATAACTTTATTATTGCCTCTAGGGCATATTTCCTTCAGGGCACTCCCCTTGGCTTTCGCCAAGCTTGGGGGAGGTGCCCCGGTATCGTATCATCTCCACTATCTTTTGCCTTTATTTTCTTAGTTTGATCAATGGTTATCTTTTGCTATTAGATGAATAAAAGTTCAGTTCGATCCTTTCTTTTTGTGAGTTTGCTTAGTGATCACTCCTTGTAATCATGTGTGAGATATATAATTAAGTTTAGTTTGAGTGTTGCCTTCTTTACTTTCTTGTTGCAATAAAAAGAAAAGATCATATGCTAATCTTATGGTAAGTGATGACATTACACAAGGAAAAGTAGTAGAAAATTTTATTGTAGATTGACAAACATAGCATTGGTCAATGATGCAACACATGAAAGAATTAATAAGGGAAGAGAAGATTCACATATAAATATACTATCATGGAATTTTTTTATGATTGTGAGCACCCATCAAAATATTATATGCCAAAATTGTTGACGTTGGACAAGGAAGACAACTTAATGATTTATGTTTGTTCATATTCACATAGAAGTTATATTGTCATAGATCCTTCAACATGTGGTGCTTTCCCCTATCTTTGCTAGCCAAAAATTCCGTACTAAGTAGAGATACTACTTGTGCATCCAAAACCCTTAAACCCTTTCTTGTTTAAGAGTCCACCATACCTACCTATGGATTGAGCAAGATCCTTCAAGTAAGTTGTCATCGGTGCAAAAAGGGCAATAAAAATTGCTTATAAAAATGTGAGATCATTTAGTGTAAGGGAAGGTTGAGCATTGTACGAACTTGTGATGGTGAAGAATAAAAGCGACAGACTACATAACAAAGGTTGCCATCACAAGGGGCAATATAACCTGACGTTCTCTTGCACTAAGGGGTTGAGCATACAAACAAAAAGCGCATGGCAACCTCTGCTTCCCTCTGCGAAGGGCCTATCTTTTACTTCATGTATTTACTTTTATGAAAGAGTCAAAGTTTTTCTCTCTATTCCTTTTATTTTTCTCCTTTAGCAAGCATCATGTGGTGAGGAAAGATCTAGGCACATATGTCCAGTTGAATATGGGTAGCATGAGTTATTATTGTTGACATCACCCTTGAGGTGAGTGTGTTGGGAGGCAAAACTATAAGCCCCTATATTTCTTTGTGTCTGGTTGAAACGTTTTGCTCATGTGTACGAGGTGAGTGTTAGAAATCATACAAGACTAAATGATGGTTGAGTATGTGGACTTGTCTAAAGGCTCCGATACGTGACCCTTCCTGAAAATATGATGAATTATAGTTGCAAAGTTGACTGAGAACATAGTTTGTTGGTTTCCAATAGAGATTATGCTTTATACTTCGATTTGTGATGAATTGTCACTTGTTCATAAGAAGTTTATGATCAAAGTTCTATGATAAAAGTTTTATATTAAAGTTTATTGCTGTTATAATAAGTCACATGATGCTGCTATGTTCATATTTTTGTTTTTGTCGACACCTCTCTCTCTAAGCATGTGGACATGTTTTTCGATTTCGGTTTTTGCTTGAGGACAAGCGAGGTAGCTTGGGGGAGTTGATACCTCCATTTTGCATCATGTTTTCCTATTGTTATTTATGTTATTTTATTGTATAATAATGCTTTTTGGAGTAATTCTAATACCTTTTCTCTCATAATATGCAAGGTATGCACCAAGGGGGAGAATTCTGGCAGCTGGAAATCTGGACCTGAAAAAGCTACGTCAAGCTACCTATTCTGCGCAACTCCAAATGATCTGAAACTCCCCGAGGAATTTTTATGAAATATTTAATGAATATTAGAGCAAATAAGTACCAGAGGAGGGCCACCAGGTGGGCACAACCCACCTGGGCGCGCCGGGAGGCGCAAGCACGCCCTGGTGGGTGTTGCCCTCCTCAGCCCACCTCTGGTGCCCATCTTCTGGTATATAAGTCATTTTGACCTCGAAAAAATAAGGGGAGTACATTCAGGATGAAGCGCTGCCGCCTCGAGGCGGAACTTGAGCAGGAGCACTTTTGCCCTCCGGCGGAGCGATTCTGCCGGGGGAACTTCCCTCCCGAGGAGGAATCATCGTCATCATCATCACCAACAACTCTCCCATCTTGGGGAGGGCTATCTTCATCAACATATTCACAGCACCAACTCCTCTCAAACCCTAGTTCATCTCTTGTGTTCAATCTTTGTATCAAAACTATAGATTGGTGCTTGTGGGTGACTAGTAGTGTTGATTACATCTTGTAGCTGATTACTATATGGTTTATTTGGTGGAAGATTATTTGTTCAGATCCATTATACTATTTAATACCCATCTGATCTTGAGCATGTTTATCATTTGTGAGTAGTCACTTTCGTTCTTGAGGTCACGGGAGAAATCATGTTGCAAGTAATCATGTGAACTTGATATGTGTTCGATATTTTGATGGTATGTATGTTGCCATTCTCTTAGTGGTGTCATGTGAACATTGACTACATGACACTTCACCATATTTGGGCCTAAGGGAATGCATTGTGGAGTAGTTATTAGATGGTGGGTTGTGAGAGTGACAGAAGCTTAAACGCCAGTTTGTGCGCTATTTCGTATGGGACCGATTGGATCCAAAAGTTTAATGCTATGGTTAGAATTTATTCTTAATACTTTTCTCGTAGTTGCGGATGCTTGCGAGAGGGTCAATCATAAGTAGGAGGTTTGTTCAAGTAAGAACAGGACCTAAGCACCGGTCCACCCACATATCAAATTATCAAAGTACCGAACACGAATTAAGCCAACATGATGAAAGTGACTAGATGAAATTCCCGTGTACCCTCAAGAACAGTTTGCTTAACATAAGAAACCGTTTTGGCCTATCCTTTGCCTCAAAAGTAATGGGCTACCTTGCTACACTTTTGTTACTACTATTGTTACTTTCTCGTTACAAATTATCCTGCTATCAAACAACTCCGCTACTCACAATTTTAGCACTTGCTGACAGTACCTTGCTGAAAACCACTTGTCATTTCCTTCTGCTCCTCGTTGGGTTCGACACTCTTACTTATTGAAAAGGGATACAATTGACCCCATACACTTGTGGGTCATCAACCAGCCCGGGTCCGACGTGACGAACGCGCCCGGGCGCCCCTATATCCGCCCCAAATTTGGGCTGGACCCGAGGGGTGTTGGTCAGCCAAGGCGATTTGAGACTCGTTTGACATGCCCATCTGGATCGAATTTTCATGGTCGGTCAATGACCGGGACACCCATCCGAACATTTGAGGCGGGCTTTGGGGTGCATGGTTGTAGACGCTCTTAATGGTGTGTGTGTTCGCTGAGCCAAGAATAATCACAATCATCGATGGCTAAGTCAACATTTGTTTGCATGTGCTTAGTGATATGAAAATAATCACAAGTTCACAACCATCGATGGCTAAGTACGCCCTTGACTTGTGTTGTAGGGTGAAACCCTATGCGGGATCTTTTCACTCTTGGAGGGGGAAAAGTGATGAACACACAATAACACAAGGAGAGGAAATCACTCAAATAAACCCAAATAACACATCTGCTAGAGTAGCATACATGAGATCCACAAGCATACAAGAACAATTCAAGGAAAATAGCACTAGGGTAAAAGTTCTTCCCACTAGGTGAGGTCTTGATATCCACAAGAGGATCTTCTCTAAGAGGAGGGCTTGATATCCAAGAGGAGCTTCTCTAAAAGGAGGTCTAGATCTCCAAGAGGAGGAAGATGAGCAAAGCTCTCTCTTTGTCTATGTAATACTTTGGTAACCTCTAGAACAAGCTAGGTGAGGGGTACTTATAGTCTAGGGACGAAATTGGGAAAAAGAGGGGTACATGGGTCAAAAACCCATAGTGCACGCAGGCACTCTTGGAGGGGTCTGGGCACCCGGGGTAAAGGGGTCCGGGCACCCGGACCGGTCAGAGGCCAGCGGTCAGGTGCGGCCGGGCACCCAGGGCGAAGAGGGCCGGGCACCCGTAACGGGCAGGGGGCCAGGTGGAGGTGGGTCGGGCACCCGGGGTGTGATGGCTCGGGTACCCGGTGGCAGGGGGCAGCGCCTAGCAGGAGGGGGCCAGGCACCCGGGCCGGCGGGGCTGCGCCCAGGCAGGGGAGGCCGGGCACCCCAGTGTGGCTGCGGTGGTGCCCAGGCTTTGGCCGGGCACTCAGGGTGACCCGAGGCTCCATTGCTTCGCGCATCTCGAGGCTTCCCTCCTCCCCATTCTCCATGTGGGATTGGGTCTTCGGGTGGACTTGGTGATCCCTCCATGCTTCCTCGCGATCATCTCCGAAGTACCTAAGAATGCATAATGTGTCTCTCTGAGGTAGAACCAATTCTCATGTGAATCCGAACGAAACTCGAAGAGGAAGGAATTGACCTCGTTCTCGATGGTGCGTGCACGTGCTCTTGTCATTGGTCCTCTCAGTGCTTGTGGTGGTGATGGAATGTTCATGTGGATGGACAAGGGATGCTCCGCCTCATCTCACCCCGGGATAGATCCGTCCATGGATCGTGATCTTCATCACCATGGTACTTGGCCAAGTCCTTGACGTTGAAGATGTCACTTACGTTATACTTGTCATGAGGAATGTCGATCTTGTAGGCGTTGTATTTGTAGCATGCGAGCACCTTGAAGGGTCCATCGGCTCTTGGAAGTAGCTTGGACTTGCGCTCCTTGGGGAAGGGTCCATGCAGAGATGTAACCATACGAGATTGCCCGGTTGGAACACCATCGGTGACTTGTTGATGTCGAGCTTGGTGGCAAGGCGGTGTACTTGACGCTCGATCATGGACCTTGTTTCTTCATGCATCTTCTTGAGGTAGGTGGATCTTCTGTTAGCGTCCATGTTTGCTCGTTCTTGTAGCGGTAGAGGGAGGATGTCCAATGGCGACAAAGGGTTGAAGCCATAGACAACCTCGAAGGGGGACTTGCCAGTAGTAGAGTGTCTTGCATGGTTGTAGGCATAATCGGAGATGGATAAGCACTCCTCCCACTCCTTGATGTTCTTCTTGATCAACACGCGTAGGAGAGTGGAGAGCGTTCGGTTGGTGACTTCCGTTTGGCCATCGGTTTGAGGATGATATGTCATGGAGGATAGTAGCTTGATGCTGAGCTTGGCGCATAACGTCTTCCAAAAGTAGCTTAAGAACTTGACATCTAGGTTCAACACAATTGTCTTTGGCACTCCGTGTAACCTCAAGATTTCCCTACAAAAAAGATTTGCAACATGTGAAGAATCGTCTATCTTATTGCATGGGATAAAATGCGCCATTTTAGAGAATCGTCCACAACAAAAAAATACAGAATCCTTGCCATTTTGAGTCCTAGGTAATCCAAGCACAAAGTCCATGCTAATATCTTCCCATGGTTGATGTGGAATAGGAAGTGGCATATGTAAACCATGGGATTGAGATTATGACTTAGCTTTGCGGCATGTAGAACACCGGTTGGTGAAGCATGAGACATCGCGGAACGTCTTGGGCCAAAAGTAGTTCTTGGATAAGTAACAAACGAAGAGAAGACTCAGGGATTCTTAGTTTGTTAGCTCTCATTAGATAACCATTCTTGATATAATATCGTTCCCAAGATGTATGCGTCACACACTTAGCATAAGGAGTATCAAAAGTCACATCATGCTCATGCAAGTCTTTGATATGGTCAAATGCAACAACATGCAATTCAAGTTGAGTAACTAACATTCATTTGCGGGAAAGAGCATCCGCCACAACATTTTCTTTGCCCTTAATTTACTTTATCACATAAGGGAATGATTCAATAAATTCACTCCATTTAGCATGCCGTTTATTCAACTTGGTTTGACATTTAAGGTACTTAAGTGTCTCATGATCGCTATGTATGACAAATTCATGTGGGTGAAGATAATACTCCCAAACATGCAATACACGCACAACAGCATACAATTCTTTGTCATAGATGGGATAGTTAAGTTGAGCACCAGAAATTTTTTCACTAAAATATGCAATGGCTCGCTATTCTTACATCAAAACTCCACCAATTCCATTACCACTAGCATCACAATGAACCTCAAAAGTTCTGTCGAAGTTAGGCAAAGCAAGAATCGGAGCATGAGTAAGCAAAGATTTGAGCTCATCAAATGCGGTAGATTGCAAGGGTCCCCAAACAAAAGGTGCATGTTTCTTACTCAAGGCATGCAATGGTGTGGCAATAGTGCTAAAGTCTTTCACAAAGTGACGATAAAAACCTGCTATACCAAGGAAACTCTGTACTTGTGCAAATTAGTGGGTTGTGGCCAAGTTTTAGTTGCTTCGATTTTTGACTCATTAACATGAACACCCTTTGCTGACACAATGAAACCTAAGAAACCAAGCTTGTCAACACCAAAAGTGCATTTCTCCATATTGGCATAAAGACATTCTTTTCGAAGAGTTTGCAAAACGGCCCTAAGATGATTTACATGATCTTTGATGGACTTGCTAAACACAAGTATGTCGTCAAAGTAGACCACAACAAACACTCCAATGTATGGACGAAGCACAAAATGCATAACACGCATGAAAGTACCGGGAGCTTCCGATAAACCCATAGTCATAACTAACCACTCGTACAAGCCAAATTTAGTTTTAAAAGCGGTTTTCCATTCATCACCTTCTTGAATGCGGATTTGGTAATAGCCACTTTTAAGATCAATTTTTGAGAAAGTGGTGACCGCTAAGCTCATCTAGTATATCATCAAGGCGAGGAATGGGGTGCTTATATCGAACGTTGATAGCGTTCATGGGTCTACAATCGGAACACATGTGAAAACTACTGTCTTTCTTAGGCACAAGGATAACCGGAACGGCACAATGGCTTAAGCTTTCACGTACATGGCTGTTGTCAATGAGTTATTGTACTTGCCATTCGATCTCCTTAGTTTCTTCGGGGTTGACGTGGTAGGGAGCCTTATTCGGAAGAGGTGCTCCGGGGATGAGGTCGATCCGGTGTTCGATGCCACGTATAGGAGGACGACCTGGAGGTAGCTCATCGGGGAAGACATTCGCGAATTCCTGCAACAAGTTAGATAACAATAGAGGAGGAGGATTAGAATTTTTAATTTTTGCCACCTCATCTTTGCATAGTAGGACATAGTGGATGATACTTGATGGGTTCTCACACACTTCTCTCGTCTCTCTTTTGGTGGCTAGGAGGACTAAATTTTTCTCTCTTGGCGAAGAGTCACTCAATTTGGGCTTGTGGCGCTCACTTTCTTTTTGGTGGTTCACACTCTGTAAGTGCATCTAGTGCCCCTTAGTGATTTTGGTGGATTGAAGACTTATAGGTTAAGCGACTAATATGTTTGCAAGTGTACACATGCTCTATAAGTCGATGCAGAGTTTGATATTTACGATGAAAGTCGAGCCCTAAAAATGTAAGTCTTTTGCTGAAGACTTTGGTTCTCTTGAAGATTTTGAAAGTGAAGAAATTGGTGTGACCTTGAAGAGTTGGATATTCATGTGAGGATTATGAAGCGTGAAGACTTTTGTTTTCGTAGTTTCATTTTCTCTTTCTTGAGTCATAGGAAACACCGTACTGTTAAAGGGGGTCGAGGTAATACTAAGGAAAGTGGTTTCCACGTGATGCTCATCTCAAAATCCTACACCTACCCAATCCTTTCGAGTGAAGCCATTGGAATTCTCATATCATTTTAGTCAATTTCTTCAGTGACAGAGATGAAGATCTTCTGGTCTCTGGGGAATTTGTTCTGACTGAGGAGTTAGGAATTCGTCAATGCAGATTGCCTACACAGCGAGGAACATGATAGCCCCGAGGAATTTGAACCTCAAATATCCGACCGTTGTTGTGCTATGCGCCAGCTGTCCCAAAATATCTACCCACCTAACGGTCATATCATTGAAGGGCATTTATGTCTTTGTCACAACCCTAGAATATTGTTTGTAAATAGTTGCATCTTCATCCAGGCATCATATTTAAATTTCTGAAACTTGAACTGAGGAATTTTGGAAGCCTCAAAAACTTAAAATAAAAGAGGGGCAAAGAACCCTGGTAAATTCATTCAATGTTTTCAAAATGGCCTTAAATAATGTTGGTTATATTTTGGCAAGGGTTTTGCACCAAACCAAAAATAATGAACATTTTTGAGGAATATTTTGAGCACTGAACTTAAATCATTACTTTATTTGCATTTGGAACCATATTCATAACTTGTATAGAATATATTTCCAAATACCCTGAAACATTTTATGTGCTTTTGGAAAAGTCCATTAAGCAACATAAATATTTTCAGAGGAGTTTTTGGCATTGTTTGAATTATCTTTAAATTCAAAACAGTGGCAAAACAGATTAAATAGAAGAAAACAGAACTGAAATAGAAATAAAAGAGAGAGAGAGAAGGAAGTTACCTGGCCTCACCCGTGCAGCCCACCAGAGCCGGCCCAGCTCCTGTGCTGGTCCAGCACTGTGCGGCCCAGCCCACCGCAGTCGCCACCGTCTTCAACCTCCTGCCAGTAGGCAGGAGGGCGTGTGCCCGACGCGCGCGTGCACGCGCCGGCCACCTCATGCTTGCCGCTTGCTCCTGGACGTCGCTAGGTGCGCCACGCCACCCCCTCGGACCCCTCTCACTCTTCCTCGAGGCCCCGCCCCTCTGCTCCCTCTCTCTCACCCGAACCCGAACGCAGCCATCGCCGCCGACTAGAACCACCGCGGCCACAGGTCCTCCCTCGCCTCTCCGACGCGCCCCCGAGCTCCGCCGTGACGTCCCCGTCCTTACCACGGAGCCACAAGACGCCGGACGCCCTGGAGCACCGTCACCGACGCCATCTTCTTCCTCTGCACCGACGGTCGTCGTCGCTTGATTCGCCGCCCACAGAGCGTCCCCGGCCTCGCCCTCGCGCTTGTTGGACTCGCGGTGAGCCGCTGACCCGTTCCCCTCTTCTTCCCATGCCGTTTGGCCGCTCTAGCCATTGCTTCCGCCAGACCCGAGAGCTCGCCGCCGCCGTGCCTCGTCACCGTCGTGGCCAGAGCCACCGTGGCTCAAAGCCGGGCACACCACTGTGCTCCAAACCTCACCAGGAGCACGTAGAACCCACCAGCTTCCCCTCCCGAGCACCACAACGCCAAACCCGCAGGTGCCCGAACTCCGGCCGCCGCCTTGGAGCTCGCCGCCGTCGACTCAGGCCACCCCAGCTCCTCCCGTTCGCTCCATTAGATGCGCTGCTTTGCCAGCTAGCCGTAGCCGCAAACCACGAGTAAAACGGTGCCCTGTAGCGCAAACCCGACGCGGACGCCGCCGCGATTTGAGGTTGCCGGCGGTTAAACGCCGGCAGCTGACGTGGCGCTGATTTAGTTAGCACTAATGACCACGCTAAACACCCCCACAGCCACTGACTGTGGGCCCCACCCCTGGTCAAACCCCAGTCAGCGCTGGGTTTGACCGGGATTAGGTCCTGTGTCACTGACGTGTGGCCCCCACATGTCAGGTTTGACCCGAGCCAGCCCAGTTGACTCTGCTGACGTCACCGTGTGGTGCTGACGCCATAATTCATTTCTGGATTTATATTATTCAGGAAATTCCAGGAAATTGTAAAAACTTCTAAAAATCATAGAAATTCAACCGTAGCTCCAAATTAAATAATTTATATATGAAAAATTATCAGAAAAATTCAAGGAATCCATCTGTACCATTTTCATGCATGTTAGAACAACTTATAGCTGCTGTTTAGCACAAATCAATTAAATGGCATTTGAATAATCACATATGGAGTTTGAATTTGAATCTTGTATTCAAACCAACTTCATTTAATCTGTTGCTAGTTGCATTAGCCCAAAACACATTCATTTTGCCATGTCATGATCATGCATTATATTGTGCATTGCATTGATTGTGTTCCCTTCTATGTTGCCGGTATTTGTCCCCTCTCGATAGACGTGATACCGATGATGTGATCGTTGACACTAATGAAGACTCAATGTTATCTTCAGAAGTGCCAGGCAAGCAAAACCCCCTTGTTCATTCCGATAAAATCCCACTCTCTCGCTCCTGCTCTCTTTTACTACATTAGGACAACAACGATTCATCTGTTACTTGCTGCGGTAGCTGAACCCCTTTATCCTCTGCATGACCTGTCATTCCACAGTAAATAGATGAAACCCACTAGCATGAGTAGGAGTTGTTTGAGCCCTGTTGTGCCTACTCATTCATGCTTGTTTGTCATGCCTGCTACTGCTTAGAGTTGAGTCGGGTCTGATTCATCGGGGATGAATCAGAGGTGTGTGAACATGTCCTACTGTGTGTGAGCTAAGTGTGTGAACACGATTTGGTAAAGGTAGCGGTGAGAGGCCATGTAGGAGTACATGGTGGGTTGTCTCATTGCAGCCGTCCTCAGGAACTGAGTTCTGTGTTTGTGATCCATGATTCAGCTACTACCACGCATTGGGCCCGAAACCAATGGACCCTCTCGGCTTCTTAATCACCCTTGTCCTCTGTCCAGGAGTTGCAAGTAGTTTCTGGTGTTTGTAGTATGCTGGAGGCCGTGCGCAGCGCTAACCGTAGGGGTGGGCTGTGATGCGGTAGGCACGTGGCCGGGTATACCGGGCGCCCGTTTGGTGTCACGGAACCCTGTTCACATCGTTTGGGGCTGTGAGCGAAACTCCGGACGGATCTCCTCATGGATGGAACCCGAATAGGCGGTAAACCTGGACTAGAGACTTGAGTGTTTAGGCAGGCCGTGGCCGACACCCACGTTGGGCTTCCGCTTGAAGGTTGCCGAGTACATGTCGTGTAAACGGCGGTAAGTGGTGAGAGCGTGTGTGAAGAAGTACACCCCTGCAGGGTTAATATGATCTATTCGAATAGCCGTGTCCGCGGAAAAGGACTTCTGGGTTGCTTATATCAGTTCATAGACAAGTGAAAGTGGATACTCTAAAATACGCAAGATAAGCGTGAGTGCTATGGATGGCGTTCTCGTAGGGAGACGGGAGCGGATCCATAGTGGTGTATTGATATGGTGAATATGTGGACTCGTGTGCGCCACCTCAAAGAGTTACTTGCAGTCGTAGTTCAGGATAGCCACCGAGTCAAAGCTGGCTTGCTGCAGTTAAACCCCACCATCCCTTTGTTGATAATGATGCATATGTAGATAGTTCTGATGTAAGTCTTGCTGGGTACATTTGTACTCACGTTTGCCTATTTTATGTTTTTGCAGAGAGACTTCAGTCTCACTAGTAATTCCGCGTGATCTTCGACGTTTAGCTTCTTACCTCAGCTACGATCTTGTGCCTCGGCAGGATTGGTAGATAGTCAGGCTTCTCAGCCTTTTTCATTTATAGATGTCTGTACTCAGACATGATAGCTTCCGCTTGTGCTTTGTTTTGTATGCTCTGAATGTTGGGTCATGAGACCCATGTTTGTAATATCTCGCTCCTCGGAGCCTATTGATAAATTACTTGAGTCATAGAGTCATGTTGTGATGCCATGTTGTATTTGCACATATCGAGCATATTGTGTGTATGTTATTGAGATGCTTGGTATGTGTGGGATCTGACCATCTAGTTGTTTATCTTTAGTAGCCTCTCTTACGGGGAAATGTCTCCTAGTGTTTCACTGAGCCATGGTAGCTTGCTACTGCTCCGGAACACTTAGGCTGGCCGGCATGTGTCCTTCTTCGTTCCTGTGTCTGTCCCTTCGGGGAAATGTCACGCAATGAATACCAGAGTCCTGTTAGCCCGCTACAGCCCGGTTCACCGGAGTCCTGCTAGCCCAGTGCTACAGCCTGGATTCACTCGCTGATGACCGACACGTTCGATGCTAGGTCATGGATGCCTGTCCCTGTAAGTCTGTGCCACTTTGGGTTTACGACTAGCCATGTCAGCCCGGGCTCCTTATCATATAGATGCTAGCGACACTGTCATATACGTGTGCCAAATGGCGCAAACGGTCCCGGGTAAAGGTAGGGCGACACCCGTGGGAATACCGTGCGTGAGGCCGCAAAGTGATATGAGGTGTTACATGCTAGATCGATGTGGCATTGAGTTGGGGTCCTGACAGCGTTGGTATCAGAGCTTGACTGCCTGTAGGATTTCCAAGCCAAACTGGTCAAAGTTGAGTCTAGAAATTCTTTAGTTATATAAGGGAATTGATTGTGGGATGAAACGTAAGGCTCTTTTTACTCCTTATACCTCATGGCCTTCTGATCTGAGTCATCATCTTCTCTTCTACGGGGATTAAGAACTAGGCTATCTCTTCTTTCTATCAGGATCACGTGTTACTAATCCGTAGACTTAAGATTGTTGGGTTTAAGTCTCAGTTCAGTTCCTACTACTTCCGTATGTTAATTGTTGATCTCGAAACCTTGATATTGTGCTTCTGAGTGGTTATGCCACCATTTTTGTGAATGTCTCAAATCTTTTCTGAGCATTTACAGTCGTTATGCTGTCCGAGTCATCCCAGGTTTCTAAGTAGTCTGATGCATTTGCAAATCCTTTCTTCCCGTTTCAATGTTCCCATGGGCCAGATTAACCACACTAATCAGTCAGTTGAGGTACTCTGTTGCCTCGACAAATATGTTGGAGATATTATTATGACCCTAGGTGTCCTAGGGGATCATCTAGTAATTTAGCCATGATTTGTGTTTCCAGTGTGATGATTCTGGCCATCATTCTCGAAAGCATCCCGTGATGCTACTTAGTAGTAGGTATTCTACTCCTTGGGTTTTGAACCCGAGATTCACTCTACTTACTTCATGTTGATAGGGTTTGCTAGTTCCTTTAGGATATTAGTAACCTTTGCGATAGTCCTCGAGGTTCGTGGTACATCCTTCTTCCAATTACCATGAACCATTCTTGGCAGAAGTTCTTCTGAACCAAAAGATGACAACAAGAGTGCCCTCGATGAGTTCTCCATTATATATTGTGACCCTGCCAGTTCTACTTTTCTGCATGGGTTATTCGGAAGAAACTTGTTGAACTTGGTTCGACATACTAATCTATGCATCCACAACTCAGAAAGTTATATGTTCCTTTGAGTTGTCCCTCTTTAGCTGTCTACTGACCTTCGTCTATCAATTGATAGTCAAGAGTATGCGTGCGTTCGTTTATCGATGCCTGTTACTCTTGTGGTCCGTCAAGCCATTCCATCGCGGAATGACTAGGAGAAACAAACTCCAGTACCTCTTCCCTATCCAGGATTGGGTCAAAGAAGTTGTGCTCCGCAGATCAAATTGCTAATCCAGCTTTTGGTTCTGTTCTACCTTGGAGTATTACCCCCTTTATGTCAGAATTGTCATGAGAACTGCACCAACTCTCATGAATTTTGATGTAGTGATACTTCTCACCATCATTAGTCATTCCTCGGCCCTCGTGTTGATGCAACCGGAATACCGACAAATGAATTGTGATGTGTGAAATCAATACTCCCAGCGACCTCGTTGCTTGGTAGTTAAAGGATAATAATTTCATTTTTAGCGTGTTGGTTTTTGAATCATCCTTCTAAGACTGATCGTGCTACCTAGTCCTTATTTCGGTGCACCCTTCGATTGATGAGTTAGGATCTTGTCAAGTCCTCACTCATTTGATCATATCGTCTTGCCCTCAAAAGCGAGATTGTTCTCGAGCTTAGTAACATACCGGTGGTTCATGACTTTCCAAATATCTTCTCGGAAGTATTACCAGGTTGTTCCCTGACTGTTATGTTGAGCTCGTGATCAAGTTGGTTTATCCTGTAAACCACCCTTTCTCCAAGAATCCGTGTTGGATACCCCTGAGCTAGTTGGTTAAGCTAGACAACAACCTGGAGAGTTGGAAGATAAGAGCTTGCCTGACTTAGTTCGTTCCAAAGGGATATTCTTGTGTAGTGTGTGTTGAAGAAAGATGATATCTTCATCGATTGGTCCTTGTGATCAGTTGCTGGACCTATTGTCTTATCAATCCTTTGATTTGAGTGTGGGCTATCGTCAAATCAAATCAGTACCAACGATGCTCGTAATGTTGTCTTATTCGTGGTTGATCCCTCGAGCATACACCATTACATCTTTGGTCTGACCAATGCTATCACCGTGTTCACTTAACTATGGAATTCCTTTTAAAAGGAAACCCGGATGAATTGTTGTTGAGCCCATTGACAACATCCTTATCTCCTCCATGATTTTGTTGAACATTAAGCTAGTGTTGGAAACTTTTGAAAGCATTTGTTCATGCTAGTTCATGAAGCATATGTTCGGATGTAAGAAGTGACTTCCTCCAGTTCATGTGCATCTGATGCAAGTTGCCGCCGTGGATTCGAGAAAGTCAATGTTGCTTTCTTTGGAATCATTCCAAATCAGTCATGCACACGTGCGAAGAATGCTGTGGTTTGAAGACTTGCAACCTTCAATCTATATGTATCCCTAGCACACCAAGCCACTGATTGATTTGTTCAAGGAGAAGGAGTTTCTTCATAAGAGCTAATCCGGACTTAAGTAAGGACTTCGATACTCTCGTTGATGGTTCCCCCTCCTGAACTCGGTAGTGTTTTATTATAAGACTACTTTGTGGTCATGCTTGTCTGGGACAACGTGTTCACATGTTTGTAGCGGAACCAGCTCATGTTTTGGAGCTTGCTATCGTAGTTCATTCCCCGAGAATCTCGCAACGTCATCTCGTCGATTTGTGTTGCAAACCTTCGTTTTTCTTCCTAGACTCGATGAGTCTGGAATATCCTGACACCAACCAGATCTGAATCTCAGGCAGATATGATGGTTTGGAACATTTTCCAAGAACTATAATATCGATCCCTTGGAAACCGGTAAAGTGGATGTCGTGGCCAACACACCCAGCCGGAAGACCTGTTATTATAATATCTTGATTGAGGAAGTTGGCCACCTCCCCATAAGGATTTCGTAGGATTTACCTCCCTAGTTGTTCCTTATGGATTCTTGTGCTCCCGAAGTCCGACCTTTACTTGATGTTCTAGATATCAAACCATATCTATGAATGGGTTACACTAGCACATCAAGAAGAACATTAGAAGCGGAGTGCTAAATGTCTCTCGGTCGATCATCCAGATTTTATTTCCTTGGCCTCGCTAAGATGAAATCTGAGAAAGTGTTATCTTATTTTGCATCTGCATCCTCCATCACCATTCATCATGGTAGTAAGTTGTTTACCGGACCCTTGACACGGATGTTGGTAAAACCTTGATGAATGTGGAAATGCTCAAGTTCTTGAGAGCACGCACAAGCGCTAGGTATTATCGCCGGCACTAACCGGGATTGCTCCTAGTCTCGTCGGTTATGCTATAACCACTTCAATAGTGAATTCACTCTTTATTGTTGGGTTCTTCCCCAGTTACCAGAATCATTCCTAGCATTTGCATTTTGTTCCTAGCTTGCACCGCCAATGTGCCATTCTACCATGGGTCTCTTCTATTTCCGGTGGCAAGCAAATTCATCCATTACGTTGTCTTCAACAAGGTAATCCGCATCATCCAAGTCCGAGTATGCCATTCCACCGACCCCCTCCAAACGATCGCTCGAGAATTGCCTTAGGCTGGTTTAAAGAGTTTCAATGATCTCTGAATCAAAGGTAATTCTTCTTGCCACTTAAGGGGATATATCTACGAGTCACCATCCCTAAGATGCCTCGTTGTGGTATCATGGCAACTCAACTCCTCGCTACGTTGACAATCGATTACCACCTTCTTAAGCGTGAAATTGTTGTCTACCTAGTGAACCTTCGTCATCTGCTTCACTCCATTCCTATGGATGTGTGCTTCGCCTCTTAGCTCGAGAGATGTTGCTATGTCTCATTCCGTGAGTTAATCCTGAGTTGTTCGACCTTCGAGAAGAACCATTCTTTTAGGGTCTCTCTTTTCCTCTCGTTGTCATGTTAGTTGGAGTTCTCAGAGCAAGACTTCGAGACAATGATGGTGAACGAATCAGCGTCCATTTGAAGTGCAACTGGATCGTGAAGATTGTGCTAGTTTGCGTTCCCCCTTCACCTTACCCTACACATGAATCTCGGGACGAGATTTTTGTTTAGTGGGGGTGAGTTGTCACAACCCTAGAATATTGTTTGTAAATAGTTGCATCTTCATCCAGGCATCATATTTAAATTTCTAAAACTTGAACAGAGGAATTTTGGAAGACTCAAAAACTTAAAATAAAAGAGGGGCAAAGAACCCTGGTAAATGCATTCAATGTTTTCAAAATGGCCTTAAATAATGTTGGTTATATTTTGGCAAGGGTTTTGCACCAAACCAAAAATAATGAACATTTTTGAGGAATATTTTGAGCACTGAACTTAAATCATTACTTTATTTGCATTTGGAACCATATTCATAACTTGTATAGAATATATTTCCAAATACCCTGAAACATTTTATGTGCTTTTGGAAAAGTCCATTAAGCAGCATAAATATTTTCAGAGGAGTTTTTGGCATTGTTTGAATTATTTTTAAATTCAAAACAGTGGCAAAACAGATTAAATAGAAGAAAACAGAACTGAAATAGAAATAAAAGAGAGAGAGAGAAGGAAGTTACCTGGCCTCACCCGTGCAGCCCACCAGAGCCGGCCCAGCTCCTGTGCTGGTCTAGCACTGTGCGGCCCAGCCCACCGCAGTCGCCACCGTCTTCAACCTCCTGCCAGTAGGCAGGAGGGCGTGTGCCCGACGCGCGCGCGCACGCGCCGGCCACCTCATGCTTGCCGCTTGCTCCTGGACGTCGCTAGGTGCGCCACGCCACCCCCTCGGACCCCTCTCACTCTTCCTCGAGGCCCCGCCCCTCTGCTCCCTCTCTCTCGCCCGAACCCGAACGCAGCCATCGCCGCCGACTAGAACCACCGCGGCCACAGGTCCTCCCTCGCCTCTCCGACACGCCCCCGAGCTCCGCCGTGACGTCCCCGTCCCTACCACGGAGCCACAAGACGCCGGACGCCCTGGAGCACCATCACCGACGCCATCTTCTTCCTCTGCACCGACGGTCGTCGTCGCTTGATTCGCCGCCCACAGAGCGTCCCCAGCCTCGCCCTCGCGCTCGTTGGACTCGCGGTGAGCCGCTGACCCGTTCCCCTCTTCTTTCCATGCCGTTTGGCCGCTCTAGCCATTGCTTCCGCCGGACCCGAGAGCTCGCCGCCGCCGTGCCTCGTCACCGTCGTGGCCAGAGCCACCGTGGCTCAAAGCCGGGCACACCACCGTGCTCCAAACCTCACCAGGAGCACGTAGAACCCACCAGCTTCCCCTCCCGAGCACCACAACGCCAAACCCGCAGGTGCCCGAACTCCGGCCGCCGCCTTGGAGCTCGCCGCCGTCGACTCAGGCCACCCCAGCTCCTCCCGTTCGCTCCATTAGATGCGCTGCTTTGCCAGCTAGCCGTAGCCGCAAACCACGAGTAAAACGGTGCCCTGTAGCGCAAACCTGACGCGAACGCCGCCGCGATCTGAGGTTGCCGGCGGTTAAACGCCGGCAGCTGACGTGGCGCTGATTTAGTTAGCACTAATGACCATGCTAAACACCCCCACAGCCACTGACTGTGGGCCCCACCCCTGGTCAAACCCCAGTCAGCGCTGGGTTTGACCGGGATTAGGTCCTGTGTCACTGACGTGTGGCCCCCACACGTCAGGTTTGACCCGAGCCAGCCCAGTTGACTCTGCTGACGTCACCGTGTGGTGCTGACGCCATAATTCATTTCTGGATTTATATTATTCAGGAAATTCCAGGAAATTGTAAAAACTTCTAAAAATCATAGAAATTCAACCGTAGCTCCAAATTAAATAATTTATATATGAAAAATTATCAGAAAAATTCAAGGAATCCATCTGTACCATTTTCATGCATGTTAGAACAACTTATAGCTGCTGTTTAGCACAAATCAATTAAATGGCATTTGAATAATCACATATGGAGTTTGAATTTGAATCTTGTATTCAAACCAACTTCATTTAATCTGTTGCTAGTTGCATTAGCCCAAAACACATTCATTTTGCCATGTCATGATCATGCATTATATTGTGCATTGCATTGATTGTGTTCCCTTCTATGTTGCCGGTATTTGTCCCCTCTCGATAGACGTGATACCGATGATGTGATCGTTGACACTAATGAAGACTCAATGTTATCTTCAGAAGTGCCAGGCAAGCAAAACCCCCTTGTTCATTCCGATAAAATCCCACTCTCTCGCTCCTGCTCTCTTTTACTACATTAGGACAACAACGATTCATCTGTTACTTGCTGCGGTAGCTGAACCCCTTTATCCTCTGCATGACCTGTCATTCCACAGTAAATAGATGAAACCCACTAGCATGAGTAGGAGTTGTTTGAGCCCTGTTGTGCCTACTCATTCATGCTTGTTTGTCATGCCTGCTACTGCTTAGAGTTGAGTCGGGTCTGATTCATCGGGGATGAATCAGAGGTGTGTGAACATGTCCTACTGTGTGTGAGCTAAGTGTGTGAACACGATTTGGTAAAGGTAGCGGTGAGAGGCCATGTAGGAGTACATGGTGGGTTGTCTCATTGCAGCCGTCCTCAGGAACTGAGTTCTGTGTTTGTGATCCATGATTTAGCTACTACCACGCATTGGGCCCGAAACCAATGGACCCTCTCGGCTTCTTAATCACCCTTGTCCTCTGTCCAGGAGTTGCAAGTAGTTTCTGGTGTTTGTAGTATGCTGGAGGCCATGCGCAGCGCTGACCGTAGGGGTGGGCTGTGATGCGGTAGGCACGTGGCCGGGTATACCGGGCGCCCGTTTGGTGTCACGAAACCCTGTTCACATCGTTTGGGGCTGTGAGCGAAACTCCGGACGGATCTCCTCATGGATGGAACCCGAATAGGCGATAAACCTGGACTAGAGACTTGAGTGTTTAGGCAGGCCGTGGCCGACACCCACGTTGGGCTTCCGCTTGAAGGTTGCCGAGTACATGTCGTGTAAACGGCGGTAAGTGGTGAGAGCGTGTGTGAAGAAGTACACCCCTGCAGGGTTAATATGATCTATTCGAATAGCCGTGTCCGCGGAAAAGGACTTCTGGGTTGCTTATATCAGTTCATAGACAAGTGAAAGTGGATACTCTAAAATACGCAAGATAAGCGTGAGTGCTATGGATGGCGTTCTCGTAGGGAGACGGGAGCGGATCCATAGTGGTGTATTGATATGGGGAATATGTGGACTCGTGTGCGCCACCTCAAAAGAGTTACTTGCAGTCGTAGTTCAGGATAGCCACCGAGTCAAAGCTGGCTTGCTGCAGTTAAACCCCACCATCCCTTTGTTGATAATGATGCATATGTAGATAGTTCTGATGTAAGTCTTGCTGGGTACATTTGTACTCACGTTTGCCTATTTTATGTTTTTGCAGAGAGACTTCAGTCTCACTAGTAATTCCGCGTGATCTTCGACGTTTAGCTTGTTACCTCAGCTACGATCTTGTGCCTCGGCAGGATTGGTAGATAGTCAGGCTTCTCAGCCTTTTTCATTTATAGATGTCTGTACTCAGACATGATAGCTTCCGCTTGTGCTTTGTTTTGTATGCTCTGAATGTTGGGTCATGAGACCCATGTTTGTAATATCTCGCTCCTCGGAGCCTATTGATAAATTACTTGAGTCATAGAGTCATGTTGTGATGCCATGTTGTATTTGCACATATCGAGCATATTGTGTGTATGTTATTGAGATGCTTGGTATGTGTGGGATCTGACCATCTAGTTGTTTATCTTTAGTAGCCTCTCTTACGGGGAAATGTCTCCTAGTGTTTCACTGAGCCATGGTAGCTTGCTACTGCTCCGGAACACTTAGGCTGGCCGGCATGTGTCCTTCTTAGTTCCTGTGTCTGTCCCTTCGGGGAAATGTCACGCGATGAATACCAGAGTCCTGTTAGCCCGCTACAGCCCGGTTCACCGGAGTCCTGCTAGCCCAGTGCTACAGCCTGGATTCACTCGCTGATGACCGACACGTTTGATGCTGGGTCATGGATGCCTGTCCCTGTAAGTCTGTGCCACTTTGGGTTTACGACTAGCCATGTCAGCCCGGGCTCCTTATCATATAGATGCTAGCGACACTGTCATATACGTGTGCCAAATGGCGCAAACGGTCCCGGGTAAAGGTAGGGCGACACCCGTGGGAATACCGTGCGTGAGGCCGCAAAGTGATATGAGGTGTTACATGCTAGATCGATGTGGCATTGAGTCGGGGTCCTGACAGTCTTATCATGTCGTGCTGCTCTCTAGGCTATAAATAGCCGCCCCCTACAACCACTAGTTGGTTGGCTGCTCTGAGAGAAACTGAACTTGTCATTGAGAGCATCCCATCCTCCGAGGACTTTGAGTGAAAATAATCAAGTGAGGAAAAACCCAAAACCCAAACACCTACAACCCAAAGTGATTGAGCATCACTGAAGAGATTGTTCCTGTGTGGAACCGACACTTGTTACCTTTGAGGACTGTGCATCCTCCAGACGGTTAGGCGTCATGGTCTGAGCATCCAAGAGGAATTGTGGATCCCCGAGTGACCAAGTCTGTGAAGGTTTGTGTCGGCATTCTGGGAACGGGGGTCCCCAGACTTGCCTACCTACGGCCTGCGGCGTGGCTCAAGTGGTGGCCCAGTATGGCCCGTCTTCATCAACCCAAGTTCAAGACCCTCGCGAGGGACCAAGCCTCACGGGGCGGATGACGCAAGGCTTCCTCAGGGGCGGCCTGATCAGGCAGGCTCGCAAGGAGGCGGAGAGATCAAGGCAAGGAGTACCTCGCGAGGTGCTCGTGACGCAAGCCATGATGATCAAGACCAGGTGGGCGCCAGGCGTGCGCCAGCCTATGTAGTGTCCTCATTTCCTCTTTGGTGCAAAGGGGGCAAGCGCAGGTGCGGAGTACCAAGGCATCAGGCAAAGGCTTCCATATCAGTGCAACAAGACCAAGACCAGCAGAGCGGCAGGACGGAGATCACCGTGGACCCCAAGACGGCGTCATCCCCAGTACCTTTGGCAGTCAAAGACCACCTTTAGTCAGGATAGCTTGTACTAGCTGCCCCCCCTTCAAAATGGCCGTTGTTGTCTCCCTTCCCGCTCAATATTTGGGAAGAGGACCAGGGCCTCTCTATATAGAGATAGCCACCACAGTAGAAGGCATCTGGATCTCACCTAGAGCCAACAAAGAGGGAGCAATTCCTCTCCAAGCACACCACCACAAGAACACCCCTCACGAGTCTGTTCTTCCTCTGTATTGTTCATCATCAGCCCCAGAGGCAATCCACCACACCACACACTGGATTAGGGTATTACACCACAACGGTGGCCCGAACCAGTATAAACCTCGTGTCCCTTGTGCTGTTCATCGTGCTAGCTTAGATTCGTGGTGAGGTTTTGGGGCGTGGATCAGTAGAGAGAAGATCTTCGTGCGCACCCCAGAGTTCGAACCTTAAGGGTTTAGTCGGAACCCGATATCTGACATTTGGCGCACCAGGTAGGGGTGCGTCGGAGCTCTCCCTTCCGTCGGCTCGCCCTTCATCAACACCGCGCTTCGCCCTCATGGAGGACAACGCACCGCCGGCTCCGGCAACCGATGCCAGCATTGGGGCCAGGGGGCTCCGAGCCTTGGCCCCCACCTTGCGACAGGTGCAGTGGCTGCACAAGTTCAAGCCAGAGATGCAGCCGCGCTACAACGGCGCGACGGATCCGCTGGTTTTCCTGCTGGCATACAAGGAGGCCGTCCTCAAGGCCGGGGGCGACGACAAGGTCATGGCCAACTGGCTTCCCATGGCCCTCAGCGGCGTCCCGCGCGTGTGGCTGCTCCACCTGCCAACGGCTTCTGTGGCCTCCTGGGAGGAGCTATGCAACCTCTTCCTCACCCACTACGCTGCGCCGGCGCCCCCGGTCATAGCAGCTCTCCTGGGTGGCTCGCAGGCGCCACCCTCGGGCCGCCACATCAAGCTGTTCATCCGCCAGATTAGCGCAGCTCTCACGCGGCACGGAGCTCCTCCGGGTTGGGTGGCACCCAAGGTTGACCTGACCTTCAGCTCGGACGATCACCCCGTCAACACCGCCTGCTCGGGCGCGCTCCCAATGCTTTGCACGCCCACCATCTGCCAGGTGGCTGTCACTAGGACCCCCATCGACGGTGGTGCCGGCCTCAACGTCCTCTCGGTGGAGGCCTTCAGCCTCCTCCATGTGCCGCTGGAACGACTCCAACCCAGCAAGCCCTTCTCGGGCGTCGGAGGTGGTTCCTCCGGCTCCCTGGGGCAGATCCGCCTTCCGGTGACCTTTGGCACCCACGACAACTTCTGCACGGAGTTGGTCAACTTCGACATAGCCCACATCGGCCTCCCATACAATGCCATCCTCGGCTACCCCACCTTGGCCCAATTCATGGTAGCGACCCATCCGGCCTACAACCTCATGAAGATGCCCGGGAGCAGTGGCGTCCTCACCATAGCTGGAGATACCAAAGACACTCTGATAGCGTTCAAGCTTGCCCTCAAGACAGCCGCAGCAGCGCAACCCGCCAGCGCCGACACCTCCAAGGCTAAGGGGGCTGCACCAACCAAGAAGAAGCAGCTGTTCACCCAGGACAAGGCGAAGACCAAGCAGGTACAAGTTGATGATGATGGATCCTCCGACACCACCTTCACCATAGGTGTCAATCTCGACCCTGACCAGGAGGAGGCACTGGTGAAATTCCTATGCTCGAACAAGGAGGTGTTCGCATGGGAACCCAAACAGCTAGCGGGGGTCCCAAGGCAGGTGATCGAGCATCACCTGAATGTGTGCCCCAATGTGCGCCCCGTGAAGCAGAAAGCAAGGTGGCAGTCCACCAAGAAGTAGGCCTTCATCATCCAAGAAACCCGAAAGTTGGAAGCGGCAGGTGTCATTCGCGAGGTTCGCTACCCCGAATGGCTAGCAAACCCTGTTGTTGTGCCGAAAAAGGGAGGAAAGGAGTGCATGTGCGTCGACTTCACCAACCTCAACAAGGCCTGCCCTCAAGATCCATTCCCACTCCCTCGCATCGACCAAATTGTCGATTCCACCGCTGAGTGCGACCTGCTGTGCTTCCTGGATGCATTTTCGGGCTATCATCAAATCAAGATGGCGATAGAAGACAACCTTCCTAACCCTGTGCAGGGTGTACTGCTACACCTGCATGCCGTTCGGGTTGCACAACGTGGGCGCGACCTTCCAGCGACTGATGCATATCACCTTGGGCCGACAGCTCGGGGGAAATGCCGAGGCCTACGTCGACGACATTGTGGTGAAGTCTCGGGAGGCGAAGACCTTGATTCAGGACTTGGAAGAAATCTTCGCGAGCCTTCATGAAGTGGACCTGCGACTCAACCCAGAGAAGTGCGTGTTTGGCATTCCTTCTGGCAAGCTTCTGGGCTTCCTCGTGTCCCATAGGGGGATCAAGGCCAACCCAGAGAAGGTCAAGGCGATCGAAGACATGAGTCCGCCGCAAACCCTCAGGGAAATGCAGAAGCTAGCCGGGCGCGTAACTACGTTAGGACGCTTCATCTCCAAGCTGGGGGAACGTGCCATGCCTTTCTTCAAGCTGATGAAGAAGAAGGGCCCATTTGAATGGACAAAGGAGGCCGACGACGCATTTCAAGACCTCAAGAAGTACCTGACCAGCCCTCCTGTGATGGTGGCACCGCGCCCTTAGGAGCCCCTGGTGCTCTACCTCGCCGCCATGCCCTACTCCGCCAGCGCAGCTCTGGTGGCGGTTCGGGAAGAGCACTAGGTCAAGGCCGCATCGTGACCAGCCGCGGCCCTGACCGCGGCAACACAAGACCAGGAAGGCCTCACGAACACCACGGCCTCGGCAGATGGAGACCAGCCTCAACAGGAAGACGCCCCCAGGGCTAAAGGGGCCTCACCAGGCGGCCAGGTGCTGGGGGCTCTGACGTCTCAGGAGGCGCCTAACTCTCCGGAGGGTACGGGCTTCGTCAGCATACCCACCCTCGTCGAGCATCCGGTGTACTTCCTCAGCACGGTGCTGCGGGATGCTAGGGCACGATACCCCATGCCTCAAAAGCTCTTGCTTGCACTATTGGTAGCCTCGCGTAAGTCGCGACATTACTTTCAAGGTCACCCCATCAAGGTCGTCTCGGCCTACCCATTGGAAAGGGTGCTCCGGAGCCCCAATTCCGCTGGAAGGGTCGCCGAATGGAACATTGAGCTGCAAGCATTTCAGTTGGAATTCAGCACGACCAAGGTCATCAAGGGAGCCGCGCTTGTAGATTTTGTGGCAGAATGGACAGAGGCGCCAGGGCTTGAAGCAGGTGAAGATCGGTCACTCTCCCCGAGAAGCGAGGCGTCGGATGGCTAGGTTATGTATTTCGATGGGGCATTCTCGCGACATGGTGCGGGGGCTGGCGCAGTGCTTATATCCCCCACTCAAGACAAGCTCTATTACGCCGTACAACTCTGTTTCGAGCATCGCGAGAAGGTCTCCAACAACATAGCAGAATATGAAGGCCCCGCAAGGCAAATAAAGGCACGGGGCAAGCCAAAAACAGCAAGTTAGCAGGCTTAAAAGCTACAGTAGCACTGGGGGTGAAGCGCCTCATCATCAAGGGTGACTCACGGCTCCTTGTCAACTTCTCCAACAAAGTGTATGAGCCAAAGGACGAGCACATGGAGTCGTATCTTGCGGAGGTGCGCAGGATGGAAAAGCAATTTTGGGGGATGGAGTTGCAGCATGTGCCTCGTGGCACCAACCAAGAGGATGATGACATCACCAGGAGGGTGTCCAGGCGGCTGCCTTAGGAGCCTGACATTTTCGAGGAACGGCTCTTCAAGCCCCCGGCAGCATCGTCACTATCAAGTACATCGCAACCTTGGGAAGAACTCCCTCAACCACCTGCCATAGGAGCCCCGGCCTGTGGCGCAACCTCGGGAGCACGCTTGCTCCTGGCGCTGGAGCCTCAGGAGGGATGCTGGACTACATAATTCAAGGACTACCTGATGCAAGGGACTCTACCAGAGAAGGAGGAGGATGCAGAACGCGTGGCCCGGCAGGCCACGGCCTACCGTGTCCAAGACGGAGAGCTCTACCGAAAACGGCCAAATGATGTTTCCCTGTGTTGCATCTCTAGGGAACAGGGGAAGGAGTTGCTGGCTGACATACATGGTGGGGATTGTGGACAACACTTGTCGTCACAGACCCTCGCCGGCAAGGCGTTTTGCAGCGGGTTTTACTGACCTACAACACTCAACGACGCAATCGAGCTGGTGAAGGCTTGCGAAGCCTGCCAATTCCATGCCAAGCAGATCCATCAGCCAGCTCAGGGCCTGCAGACCATCCCACTCTCGTGGCCGTTCGCGGTCTGGGGGCTGGACATCTTGTGCCCGTTCCCTCGGGCACCTGGGGGATACCGCTACCTCTACGTCGCCATCGACAAGTTTACCAAGTGGGCGGAGGTGGAGGCCGTCCGCACCAAGTGGGCAGAGGTGGAGGCCGTCCGCACCAAGTGGGCGGAGTTTGTAACCCTTCAGATTCTAACATAGTCGTCTTCCCCTTGCATGCCTTATATAGAAGAATGATGATTCAGTTATAAAACATGCTACAACAGAGATGGAATAGGTACTGAAGAATAGAAAGGCATGACATATTGACATGTATTCCCTCCATCCGGAAATAAATGGATCGGTCTAGGCGTATTTCAGTTCTAGATACATCCAGTTTTATCCATTTCTGCGACATGTAATCCGGACGGAGGGAGTATGATGTAAGAGCTAGGGATACGATAGGACAACACAATAAAAAAACACTAAAAAACCCACTGCAGAACCAAAGTATTCAAACCCACTGATATGAGATAGTACACTCATGCAGCTCAGGATGCAAAACTACCAGGCAATTTTCCTTACAAAAATCAACATTGTGGCCTTTAATCATAGATTTTGCTACAACTAAATTTAGATCAGATAAAGGTTGGATTCACGCTGATTAAGAAAATACATGCTGATGTAAAAATATAGTGATATGCAATGGGTACTTACATCGACATTGGAGCATAGAGAATTCCTGCAAGAATCTTTCCTCATAAATGATACCATTGTAGAAATTCTTCTATCTGTTAAGCTTATTTTCTAAAAGAGAGATGGGTAAGAAACATGTAGAAAATATGATCAGCATGCTATAAAATTTCATGATGCAAGGATACGCACACGCTTCTTAGAATGGAGTTGACATGTTTTTGCTGGACTGGAGCGGACTAGTTCTTTGGCCACTGGAATCTGCTTATTATCAGTAGGAGTTGGGTTTCTCTATGCTGGAGCAGTATCTATAAAAACTGGAGTTGGTTTATTATCTCCTGGCGTTTGGATCTTTTGAAAAGGCCTTGTTTGTAACCCTTTAAATTCTAACATAGTCGTCTTCCCCTTGCATGCCTTGTATAGAAGAATGGTGCTTTAATTATAAAACATGCGACAACAGAGAGATGGAATAGGTACTAAAGAATAGAAAGGCATGACATATTGACATGTATTCCCTCCATACAGAAAAAATGGATGGGTCTAGGCGTATTTCAGTTCTAGATACATCCTTTTTTATCCATTTCGGCAACATGTAAAACTGTATGCTAGCGGAATACATACAGAAATAACTAAGGCAACATACACGTGTATGATTGGGAAACTAAGATGGCATTGGAACAGAGCACTAGAACAACACTTTAATGTAAAAAATATGGTATGGTAGACAGATGAAGTACATACTGATGAATAACAATGCATAAGATATTCAGAAGCATGATGTCCAAATTAAGCAGATGGCATTGCGATAGAGTAGAATGACAGTACTTGAATTTCAAAACATGTTATCATGAATGGAATAGGTACTGAAAAACAGGAAGGCATGACATATTTACATGCATGATCAGCATGCTAAGCACATGGCATTGCAACAGAGTAGATACACTCCAGGACATTATATGCATGTTGTACCCATATCACAGGCCAAGTTAGAGGAAGGACCTTGTGGGGTGAAGAGGATTCATCATCTTTCTGCAAGTCTTCTGAAGAACTGCCTTTACTTGTTTCATCATATTGGGTATCATTGACATCAAGTTTATTGGCCTTTACATTGCTCTGTGAGGTTCTTGTGGATATATCAGTGTGTGCAATTATATCTGACATGCATGGAAGACAACTAGTAGTTAGATTTATGTAATGAGTGCCTGTAGGAGACGACATAAATAGTAGGGCTGGGGTTAACTAGCAGCAACAGGTCTCATAAACTAAAGGGAGAACACAGATGAAAGCTACAGAATATGTATAGTTTGTACTCGAGATTAACTAGATGGCACACAAAAGTATTAAAGAACAACATAGGTAATACTAGAAGTGGTATAATACTATAATCACCAGCCTCTAGGATAGCATTGGCTGATGGATGATAAGTATGGAACAACGTTACCTAAAGAACAACCATCTTAGCTGAACTATGGAACAACGTTAACTCCTGAACAAGACCCGTAAGAGATCAGCATGAATATAGAGTGAAATGTGATGACCTATTTTCCATGCTTAGATGAATAACAAAGCCATAAATGTTGCACCCAAGTAAGATGAGGGTACAACCTATCCGGCTGCCATCCATAGGAGTGAGCATCATGTGCTGACTTGTCGATGACCCTGCAGTTGTTGTGGCTGTCCATGTCGGGCACGCGCATTCGATGCAGGGAACTGTTGAGTGAGGACTATAGCTCCCTTCTGGTGTATGCTTCCCTTGTTGGAGCAGCTGCGGTGAGTCGGAAGACGGTGTGTCTGAAGATGTAGATAACGCATAATGTTAAGAACGACATATCTCTTTGATATGAAGAAATAAACTAAGAGATCAACAACAAGGTACGAGAGTGGTCACACGTGTGTTGACTAAAGACTAAATTGGGGTCACACGATTTTATTTTATTTTGGTACTGTCCGATCTACGCTGGATGGCTTGATGGCCGTCTTGTGCCTCCTGGCTGACACTATTCGGAATCTTTCCCGAAAGCCAGCGACCAATGGCAGAGCAGCCTGCCTTCGCCGTCCGTGGCCCCGGCCAAAACCCCGCTCCCCGCCCCACCGCACTGCCGTGGTTGCGCCACACCCGGGCCAAACCACAAAGATTCCCCATCATCCAGATCCAGCGGCGGCAGTACCTTCAACCCATGCAACTCTAAAAGATAGCCATCTAAGCGTTGCTTCCGCGGCGAACTTGCGGCCCCGTACCCTTACGTTAGACACCAGCCAACCGGCAGCCTAGGAGCTCCGCCACCTCGAGGGGTGCTACTTCCCATTGGGAATCGATTGGCCCAGAATAAAAATTCAGACAACTAACGCCTAAATAAAGTGAATTGAGATGAGGGTGCGACCTATCTGGTGCCATGGTGAAGTAGGCAGGTCCAGCTGCCAAGTCGGTGAGGCCGACGCGGTTGTGGTGGCGACCGGCGGCAGGGAAAGAGTGATGTCGCGACGGCCGTCGGCTACGGGGAAGCAGCGCCAGGACTCTGGACGGATCCGAAGTTGGAGCCGCTCCGGCGTCGTGAACAACGGCGGGGGTGAATCGGCTCCGGTACAGTTCACGCGGTCGTCGTCGAGGCAGCACCAGCAGCACGGAGTAAGAGGCACACGGCCCAGTGCACGACGGCAAATGGACAGCGTCTCTGGCATTAGGGAGGAGGGCGGCTGTGAAATTGGTGCAGTGGGGGGCGCCATGGAGGTGGGGCTGAGGTTTCGTTGCTCGGGAGAAGGGAGCTTCCT
>NC_041393.1:398354404-398427433 GCF_002162155.2 Triticum dicoccoides | reverse complement strand
CGGACGCATTTGTCTGAAATATGAGGGGGAGTTACAGTTCTACCCTTGCCTATAGGCTTCTCGGCTTGGGTCTCTGTACTGAGGGTCGGGGATACTAGAGTAACTTTGCTTCTCCCCAAATAGTGGGCGGGAGTGATTTCGGGCGAGGAGGGCGTGTTTTGAACTATAGTGGGCGCGAGCGATTTCGGGCAAGGAGAGCGTGTTTTGAAATAGTGGGTGCGAGCTATTTCGGGCGAGGAGAGCGTGTTTTTCCAACCATGGTTTATGAATTATTCAGCACATGTCATTTCGGTCAAGGAGAAGGCGCGCTTGGATGAAGTTACGAACCTACCCTCTATGTACAACGGGCCAATTGATGCGTGTCCCACATAGGACGGTAATTTCGCGTCTCCCATTTATTTGCTCGGGCGAATTCCACTGAGCAGAGATGATGTTTAACGGTTCGTTCAAATTTTGGGAGAACGAGCATCCATGTCTACCTTACCAAGTCGATTCGAATCAAATTTTGAAATATTAGCTTGCCATTTCTTTTTTAGATGGAGAGATGATGCTCAGGAGTAATGTGTCTTTACATGCTCGTTGCTAGTGATTTACTATATGAAAAATAGTTGACCCACTCAAAAACGCGAATCAAACCCAAAATGAAATATCTCGATTCAATGAAATAGCTCGTTCACTAGGTCAAAATAGTGAACTAAATCCAAAATTGAACACCTCAATCGAGTAGCATGTTGTACAGTATTATAGTACTCCATGAACATGTTGAAAGTCAAATTAATGAGCTTGTTTGATATAAGCATATATCCGTTCATGTGTGGATTGCACACAACATGTTCTCCAATTTAAATATCTCAATGCAAGTTTATATCGATACATGGTTTATATCAGTCTTTGATGCATAAAACGCGACCCCCTCTCCCGGACTCCTGTTCTCTCTCTCTCTCTCTCTCCCTCTCTCTCTCTCTCTCTCTCTCCGACAATCTTCAATTCTGTCGCACGCATCCGACACAAAAACCTTGTTGGTCCCTCTCCCTTTCTCCCCATCTCTCTCTCTCTCTCTCTCTCTCTCTCTCTTTGTGTGTGTGGGGGGGGTCTTTCTAGTTCGCATGCATATATACACCATCTATAGGTCTCTCTCGCACACTATGTATGATACTCTAGCTAGTCCAAGCTAGATATCTTGGGTGCACTCATCGTACGCACACAAATTCCTTGGCTCTTTGCCGGTAACTCTCTTACGCACCACTCTGTCGTCTCGGAGCTCTTCCTCCCTCTCTCAAACTCTCCATCCACCTGGGTCACACATACACATGCATATCTCACTCGCACTCAATAGGCCCATCTAAAACTCTATCTCTCTCCCTCGTTCTCTCTCCATCTCACACGCACACTGCTACGTCTTGAGCTTGCGTTGGTTTTCCTCGAAGAGGAGAGGGTGATGCAGCAAGTGTAGCGTAAGTATTTCCCTCAGTTTTGAGAACCAAGGTATCAATCCAGTAGGAGGCTCCTCAAAAGTCCCACGCACCTACACAAACAAACTGAGAACTCACAACCAACGCAATAAAGGGGTTGTCAATCCCTTCACGGCCACTTGCGAAAGTGAGATCTAATAAAGATAGTATGATAAGATAAATATATTTTTGGTATTTTATAATATAGATGCAAATAAAAGTAGATTGAAAGCAAATATGATAAGAGATAGACCCGGGGCCATAGGTTTCACTAGAGGCTTCTCTCAAGATAGCATAAGTATTACGGTGGGTGAACAAATTACTGTCGAGCAATTGATAGAAAAGCGCATAGTTATGAGATTATCTAGGCATGATCATGTATATACGCATCATGTCCATAACAAGTAGACCGACTCCTGCCTGCATCTACTACTATTACTCCACACATCGACCGACTCCTGCCTGCATCTAGAGTATTAAGTTCATAAGAACAGAGTAATGCATTAAGCAAGATGACATGATGTAGAGGGATAAACTCAAGCAATATGATATAAACCCCATCTTGTTATCCTCGATGGCAACAATACAATACGTGCCTTGCAACACTTTCTGTCACTGGGTAAGGACACCCAAAGATTGAACCCAAAGCTAAGCACTTCTCCCATGGCAAGAAAGACCAATCTAGTAGGCCAAACCAAACTGATAATTCGAAGAGACTTGCAAAGATAACTCAATCATACATAAAAAATTCAGAGAAGATTCAAATATTATTCATAGATAAACTTGATCATAAACCCACAATTCATCGGATCTCGACAAACACACCGCAAAAAGAGTTTACACCGAATAGATCTCCACAAGAGAGGGGGATAACATTGTATTGAGATCCAAAAAGAGAGAAGAAGCCATCTAGCTAATAACTATGGACCCGTAAGTCTGTGGTAAACTGCTCACAACTCATCGGAGGGGCAAGGATGTTGATGTAGAGGCTCTCCGTGGTTGATTCTTCCTCCGGCAGAGTGCCGGCGAAGGCTCCAAGATGAGATCTCGCGGATACAGAAGGTTATATTGGTGGAAATTGTGTTTCGTGGTGCCCCTCGATGTTTTCGGGGTACGTAGGCTTATATAGGAGGAATAAGTACATCGGTGGCCGCCCGAGGGGCCCACGAAACAGGGGGCGCGCCGTACAGGGGGGGGGCTCCTATCTCGTGGCTTCCTCGGAAGCTTCTTGACTTGCACTCCAAGTCCTCTAGATCATGTTCGTTCCAAAAGTCACGCTCCCAAAGGTTTCATTCCGTTTGGACTCCGTTTGATATTCCTTTTCTTTGAAATACCGAAATAGGCAAAAAAACAGCAATATGGGCTGGGCCTCCAATTAGTAGGTTAGTCCCAAAAATGATATAAATGTGTAAAATAAAGCCCATAAACATCCAAAAGGGGTAATATAATAGCATGGAACAATAAAAAATTATAGATACGTTGGAGACGTATCAAGCATCCCCAAGCTTAATTCCTGCTCGTCCTCGAGTAGGTAAATGATAAAAAGAGAGTTTTTGATGTGGAATGCTACCTAGCATAATTCATAATGTAATTTTCTTTATTGTGGCATGAATGTTCAGATCCAAATGATTCAAAATAAAAGTTCATATTGATAAAAGAAATAGTAATACTTCAAGCATACTAATCAAAGTAATCATATCTTCTCAAAATAACATGGCAAAAGAAAGCTCATCCCTACAAAATCATATAGTTAGGCTATGCTTCATTTTCGTCACACAAAGATGTTCCCAACTTCTATACCCCCGATAACAAGCCAAGCAGTTGTTTTATACTTAAATAATCTCAAACTTTTTCAACCTTCACGCAATACATGAGCGTGAGCCATGGATATAGCACTATGGGTGGAATAGAATATGATGATGGGGATTGTGGAGAAGACAAAAAGAGAAAGTCTCACATTGACGAGGATAATCAACGGGCTATGGAGATGCCCATCAATTGATGTCAATATGAGGAGTAGGGATTGCCATGCAATGGATGCACTAGAGCTATAAATGAATGCTCAACAAAAGAAAACTAGTGGGTGTGCATCCAACTTGCTTGCTCACGAAGACCTAGGGCATTTGAGGAAGCCTATCGTAGGAATATACAAGCCAAGTTCTATAATGAAAAATTCCCACTAGTATGAAAAAGACAACTTATGAGACTCACTATATGAAAAACATGGTGCTACTTTGAAGCACAAGTGTGGAAAAAGAGATAGTAAAATTGCCCTTTTTATTTATTTTCTTTTTTTCTCTTTTTTTCTTTTTCTTTTTTTTCTTTTTTGGGCCTTTCTTTCTTTTCTTTTGGACTTTTTTTTTCTTTGGGCAATGCTCTAATAATGATGATAATCACACTTCTATTGATTACAACATAAGAATTACAACTCGAAACTAGAACAAGATATGACTCTATATGAATGCCTCTGGCGGTGTACCGGGATGGTGCAATGAATCAAGAGCGAAATGTATGAAAAATAATGCATGGTGGCTTTGCCACAAATATGATGTCAACTACATGATCATGCAATGGCAATATGGCAAAAGTAAAGTATGTCATGATGATGACGAGCAGAACGGTGGAAAGTTGCATGGCAATATATCTCGGAATGGCTATGGAAATGCCGTAATAGGTAGGTATGGTGGCTGTTTTGAGGAAGATATAAGGAGGTTTATATGTGATAGAGCGTATCGTATCACGGGGTTTGGATGCACCGGCGAAGTTTGCACAAACTCTCAAGGTGAGAAAGGGCAATGCACGGTACCGAAGAGGCTAGCAAAGGCGGAAAGGTAAAAGTGCGTATAATCCATGGACTCAACATTAGTCAAAAGAACTCATATACTTATTCCATGAATTTAGAAGTCATCAAAAACCAAGTACTACGCGCATGCTCCTAGGGGGATAGATTGGTAGGAAAAGACCATCGCTCGTCCCCGACCGCCACTCATAAGGATGCACAAGCCAGGTACACTTCACGTTTCAAATTTGTTACACAACTTTAACCATACGTGCATGCTACGGGACTTGCTAACTTCAACACAAGCATTCTTTGAATTCATAATCACCCAACTAGCATGACTTTAATATCACTACCTCCATATCTCAAAACAATTATCAAGTATCAAATTGATCATAACATCCAATTCACTTCCTATGATAGTTTTTATTATACCCAACTTGGATGCCTACCATTCTAGGACCAACTTTATGACCATAGCAAATACCATGCTGTTCTAAAATACTCTCAAAATAATATAAGTGAAGCATGAGAGATTAGAAATTTCTTCAAAATTAAGATACCACCGTGCTCTAAAAGATATAAGTGAAACACTAGAGCAAAAACTATCAAGCTCAAAAGATATAAGTGAAGCACATAGAGTATTCTAGTAAATTCTAATCAAATAGGCTTCTCCCAAAAGGTGTGTACAGCACGGATGATTGTGGTAAACTAAAAAGCAAAGACTAATATAATACACGACACTCCAAGTAAAACACATATCATGTAGCGAATAAAAATATAGCTCCAAGTAAAGTTACCAATGAACGAAGATGAAAGAGGGGATGCCTTCCCGGGGCATCCTCAAGCTTAGGCTTTTGGCTATTATCGAATATCTTGGGGTGCCGTGGGCATCCACAAGCTTAGCAGCTTGCCATCCTTTATTCCGTAGTCCATAAAAGCTTTACCCAAAACTTGAAAAGTTCACAACACAAAACTCAGCAGGAAATCTTATAAGCTCCGTTTGTGAAAGAAAACTAAACCACCACATAAGGTACTGCAATGAACTCATTATTTATTGAATTTGGTGTTAAACCTACTGTATTCCAACTTCCTTATGGTTCATAGACTGATTTACTAGCCATAGATGCATTGAAATAAGCAAACAACACGCGAAAAACAGAATCTGTCAAAAACAGAACAGTCTGTAGCAATCTGTAACTAGCGCAAACTTCTGGAACTCTAAAAATCCTACAAAAATAGGAAGTCCTGGAAAATTTGTTTATTGAACAGCAGGAAAATAATCAACGCAAAAACCACGGTCCTGTGATTTGACAAAATTATATTTGTGTGCGTAAAGTTTCTGTTTTTCAGCAGAATCAAATCAACTATCTATAGGTTCTACTTGGCACAAACACTAATTAAAAGATAAAAACACATCTAAACATAAGGTAGATGGAAGATTTATTACTAAACAGGAGGAAAAACAAAAAACATAAAGAAAATTGGGTTGCCTCCCAACTAGCGCTATCGTTTAACGCCCCTAGCTAGGCATAAAAAGCAAGGATAGATCTAACGAGTGCCATCTTTGACACTAAATTCATCAGTAGCACGCATGATAGATTCATAAGGTAATTTGACATTATTTCTTGGAAAGTGCTCCATGCCTTTCTTTAAGGGAAATTGGAGTCTAATGTTCCCTTCCTTCGTATCAATAATTGCACCAATTGTTCCAAGGAAATTTCTACCAAGAATAATAGGGCAAGAAAGATTGCAATCTATATCAAGAACGATAAAATCTACGGGCACCAAATTTATATTTGCAACAATGAGAACATCATTGATCCTTCCCATTGGCTTCTTAATGGTGGAATCCGCAAGGTGCAAATTTAAAGAGCAATCATCAAGATCATGGAAACCTAGAATATCACATAAAGTTTTCGGAATCGTGGAAACACTAGCACCCAAATCACACAAAGAAAAACACTCATAATCTTTAATTCTAATCTTTATAGTAGGTTTCCACTCATCATTAAGTTTTCTAGGTATAGAAACTTCCAAATTAAGTTTTTCATCATAAGATTGCATCAAGGCATCAACAATATGTTTGGTAAAAGCTTTATTTTGACTATAAGCATGAGGAGAATTAACAACGGATTGCAACAAGGAAATACAACTTTTTAAAGAGAAATTATCATAATCAAATTCCTTGAAATCTGAGATAGTAGGTTCAATATTATTGGAAGTTGAGGATTCTCCAATCTCACTTTTACCAAATTTAGCATTAAGATCTAAAGATTCCGAATTCTTGGGACGCCTTCTAGGCAAAGTTGATTCATCATCAGTCCCATAATCATCAAAATTCATATTGCAAAACATAGATCTAATAGGAGACGCATCAATAACTTTAAGATCCTCATCATTATTTTCATGGAAACTAGAAGAACACGCTTTTATAAAGCTATCTCTTTTAGCATGCAATCTAGCGGTTCTTTCCTTACACTCATCAATGGAAATTCTCATTACTTTGAGGGACTCATTGATATCATGCTTGAGAGAAGAAGATCTAAGTTTAAGAGAATAAACATCAAGCGAAAGTCTATCAATGTTCCTAGCCAAATCATCAACTTTGAGCCATTTTTCTTCAAGCAAAGCATTAAAATTCTTTTGAGAAATCATAAATTCTTTAACACTATTCTCAAAATAAGAGGGCATCTTATTAAAATTACCATAAGGATTATTGTAGGAGTTTCCATAATTATTAGAGGAATTACTAGGGAACGGTCTAGCATTAAAGTTTCCTCTATAAGCGTTGTTTCCAAAACTATTCCTACCAACAAAATTCACATCCATAGATTCATTATTATTCTCAATCAAAGAAGACAGAGGCATATCATTGGGATCAAGAGGAGTATTTTTAGTAGCAAACATCTTCGTAAGTTCATCCATCTTTTCACTCAAAATATTGATTTCTTCTATAGCATGCACTTTTTTACTAGAAGATCTTTCGGTGTGCCATTGAGAATAATTAGCCATAATATTATCAAGTAATTTTGTAGCATCTCCTAACGTAATTTCCATAAACGTGCCTCCCGCGGCCGAATCTAAGAGATTTCTAGAAGCAAAGTTCAAACTAGCATAAAATTTTTGTATGATCATCCATAAATTCAAACCATGAGTAGGGCAATTACGAAGCATCAATTTCATTCTTTCCCAAGATTGGGCAACATGCTCATGATCAAGTTGTTTAAAATTCATAATATCGTTCCTAAGAGTGATGATCTTAGCGGGAGGAAAATACTTAGAGATAAAAACATCTTTGCACTTGTTCCAAGAATCAATACTATTTTTAGGCAAAGACGAAAACCAAACTTTAGCACGATCTCTAAGTGAAAACAGAAATAACGTCAATTTGACAATATTGTTATCCGTATCTTTCTTCTTTTGCATATCACACAAATCAACAAAATTGTTTAGATGAGTAGCGGCATCTTCACTAGGAAGGCCGGCAAATTGATCTTTCATAACAAGATTCAGCAAAGCGGTATTGATTTCACAAGACTCAACATCATTAAGACGAGCAATCGGAGTACTAAGGAAATCATTATTATTGGTATTCGAGAAATCACACAATTTGGTATTATCTTGCGCGATGGCAACAAGTAATCCAATCACACAAGCAAACAGAAAAATGGCAAGCGAAAAAGAGAGGAGGAGATTGGGAAAGAGAGGGCGAATAAAATGGCAAGGGTGAAGTGGGGGAGAGGAAAACGAGAGGCAAATGGCAAATAATGTAAATTTGAGGGAGATGGGTTTGTGATGGGTACTTGGTATGTCTTGACTTGAGCGAAGACCTCCCCGGCAACGGCGCCAGAAATCCTTCTTGCTACGTCTTGAGCTTGCGTTGGTTTTCCTCGAAGAGGAGGGGGTGATGCAGCAAGTGTAGCGTAAGTATTTCCCTTAGTTTTGAAAACCAAGGTATCAATCCAGTAGGAGGCTCCTCAAAAGTCCCACGCACCTACACAAAAAACCGAGAACTCGCAACCAACACAATAAAGGGGTTGTCAATCCCTTCACGGCCACTTGCGAGAGTGAGATGTAATAAAGATAGTATGATAAGATCAATATATTTTTGGTATTTTATAATATAGATGCAAAAAGTAAAGATGCAAATAAAAGTAGATTGAAAGAAAATATGATAAGAGATAGACCCGGGGGCCATAGGTTTCACTAGAGGCTTCTCTCAAGATAGCATAAGTATTACGGTGGGTGAACAAATTTCTGTCGAGCAATTGATAGAAAAACGCATAGTTATGAGATTATCTAGGCATGATCATGTATATAGGCATCACGTCCATAACAAGTAGACCGACTCCTGTCTGCATCTACTACTATTACTCCACACATCGACCGACTCCTGCCTGCATCTAGACTATTAAGCTCATAAGAACAGAGTAACGCATTAAGCAAGATGACATGATGTAGAGGGATAAACTCAAGAAATATGATATAAACCCCATCTTGTTATCCTCGATGGCAACAATATAATACGTGCCTTGCAACCCTTTCTGTCACTGGGTAAGGACACCGCAAGATTGAACCCAAAGCTAAGCACATCTCCCATGGCAAGAAAGACCAATCTAGTAGGCCAAACCAAATTGATAATTCGAAGAGACTTGCAAAGATAACTCAATCATACATAAAATAATTCAGAGAAGATCCAAATATTATTCATAGATAAACTTGATCATAAACCCGCAATTCATCGGATGTCGACAAACACACCGCAAAAAGAAGATTAGATCGAATAGATCTCCACAAGAGAGTGGGAGAACATTGTATTGAGATCCAAAAAGAGAGAAGAAGCCATCTAGCTAATAACTTTGGACCCATAGGTCTGTGGTAAACTACTCACAACTCATCAGAGGGGCAAGGATGTTGATGTAGAGGCCCTCCGTGGTCGATTCCCCCTCCAGCAGAGTGCCGGTGAAGGCTCCAAGATGAGATCTCGCGGATACAAAAGGTTACGATGGTGGAAATTGTGTTTCGTGGTGCCCCTGGATGTTTTTGGGGTACATAGGTATATATAGGAGGAATAAGTACATCGGTGGCCGCCCGAGGGGCCCACAAGACAGGGGCCCGCCCTACAGGGGGAGCTCCTATCTCATGGCTTCCTCGGAAGCTTCTTGACTTGCACTCCAAGTCCTCTGGATCACGTTCGTTCCAAAAATCACGCTCCCGAAGGTTTCAATCCATTTGGACTCCGTTTGATATTCCTTTTCTTCGAAATACTGAAATAGGCAAAAAAACAGCAATATGGGCTGGGCCTCCGGTTAGTAGGTTAGTCCCAAAAATGATATAAACGTGTAAAATAAAGCCCATAAACATCCAAAAGGGGTAATATAATAGCATGGAACAATCAAAAATTATAGATACGTCGGAGACGTATCACACACACACACAATCTCATGCCTAGCTAGCCAAGTATGATGGTCTCTCACTCAATTGTAAGCACACGTAGTCCCCCCTATATGTATATGACTAGCTAATCTTAGTCTCCATCACAAACATGTGCATGGTCTATCTCGATTTCTCTCGAGGCATCTTTCTATCGCGCACGCACCTCCCTCGATCTCCCACCCATATAGTCCCCTCACGATCTCGAGGGGATCTCTCTATCACAAACACACCCTCTCTCCCTCCCCATGCGTCAATGCCATCCATGTGTACCTCTCGACCTTTGTTCCTTGTTGGCCAGACCTCTATTGGACATGTGCTATAGGGGTGTCTCTCTCCGTTGCAAACAATCACACACTAGCAATCTTCGTGTATCTCCTCACCTCGCTTTTCCATCTCGGAGATGCATGCATGATATGTTCACATAAGAAACGAAAAAACACACACTCTCTCTAATTTATCGTTTGTTGTCACTTTATCTTTCACACACATACTCTTTTTGCACACTTACTCATTCTCCTTCACACGCACTTGATCTGTCTCGACTTAGGCACTCTCCTCGGTCCATAGCACATAGATTTATTGAAAAGTCAAACATCACAAAATTTGACCATGTACGTGGAGAAAAAGAATTACATCTAGTACGACAAACATATACCATTAGATTCACCATGAGATGTAGTTTTGTATGATGTATCTTTGGTATTGTAGATATAAATAACATTTGCGTAAACCTGATCAAAGTTTCCAAAGATCGACTTCTAAATTTTTTACATGCATTGCATTATTGAGCGGATGGAATATCTCTTTCCCCCTCTCAGCTATCTGATGCACCACTCAGCCTTATCGGGGCTCCTCAATCTCTCTCAAACTTTATTGGTCAGTTTGGTTCGTGTCCTGACCCTCATGCCTTGATGGCCAGTACTGCCTAGTGTGGACGTGAGATGTAAAATATTTCTGCCTAGCCAGGCTTGTGTGGTGCTGAAGCATTTGGTTCATGCTTGGGCCAGGCAAAGCATCAACCTCCAATCAATCAATCCATGCATCAATTATTCAATGCTAATATCCATCCATGTTGCTGTTAGCCTCGTGGCCACACGACCAGGCACGGCCAGGCATTTGAAATCGGTCGCCTGGGCCAGGCTACTTGCGATGTCTGGAGTCCAGCCAGGCTAATTAAAGTGCAAGGGAACCCAGGCCAGGCGGGCTTTCTTTTTCACAGGGTAGCAACCAAAAAAGTGTGCATGAAATCCAGCCACAACCCCAGGCCAGGCAAAAGATGCTCAGGACGCAAGCCAAACTGACCTTATATCTCCCTGGTTCACACATACACATGTCTCGCTCGCGCTATACATATAGACCCATCCAACACTCTCCGCCCTTGTTCTCTCTCCATGTGACCCCCCCCCCTAAGTACCATAATCCCTCACTCCATCATAGGCGCAAGCCCTCCCCCCTCTAAGTATGATTATCTCTTACTGGCCATCAGGAACACACGTATTGTCTCCTTCCATCCATACGTCTATCTCGATATCTCTCGGGGCATCTTCTATCGCGCACACACCTTGTCACTCGATCTCCCACCCATGTAGTCCCATCACGATCTCTAGGGGATCTCTCTATGACAAACATACACTCTCTCCTCCCCATGTCTGCATTTTCTCCGTACGTCTCTTTCGACCTCTCTCCCTTGTTTGTTAGACCCCTCTTGGCCACGTGCTAGGGGTCTTGCTCTCTCGGTTCCAAACAACCACACACTATCTCCTGACCTTGCCTCCGTTGTCGAAGATGCATGTGTGATATGTTTGCATAAGGCACGCACACTTTTTCTCTACCCTTATCATGTGTTGTCCATGTCTCTTTCACACACGCACACACACTTTTTTCGCTCACTCTTTCTATCTCTCTCTCTCTCTCTAGTTAGGGACTCTGTCACGTCCATAAGCATATGGATGTTTTGAAAAGTCAAACCTCAGAAAAGTTTGACCAGGTATATGTGGAGAAAAACATTTACATCTGGAACGATCATTAGATTCATCACAACATGTACTTAATTCATACTATCATTTATCTTTGGTATTGTAGATATAAGTAATTTCTTTATAAACTTGGTCAAAGTTTCAAAATTTTGACTTTTATAAAAATGTTGGAACTACATTATCGAACGGAGGGAGTAGCTCTTTCTCTCTCTATGCTATCTCTCACGGGCCTCCCCTCTCACTCGAACTCTCTATACCGACGGATTATACACTCACTGTGTCAGCGTATAGCTCCGTATATTGCTTAGTTGACCGGTCAACCAATCCACATGCTGCCTTGTCAGCTCGTGTTCTGTATCTTCGTGTGCTGGCCCATGTGATAGTGGGTGAAAATAAGTAAACTATGTCGGATTTCGGGTTCCGGCAGACCCTTGAGGTTCGAACACTGGGGTGCGCTGCGGAGGTTTCACCTTCTACCTACCTGTTCCTCGCCGAATTGCTAGGATCTAAACCACGAGAAGAACAACACAAGAGACACAGGATTTATACTAGTTCAGGCCACCATTGTGGTGTAATACCCTACTCCAGTATGTGGTGTGGTGGATTGCCTCTTGGGCTGATGATGAACAATACAAGGAAGAACAGCTTCGCGAGGGTCTATTCTTGTGGTCTCTCTCTTTGGACGGATGGATCTGTGTCTTTGCCGTCCAGATGGATTGATCGATCTCCCTCTACCCTGTGGGTGGCTGGTCCTATTTATAGGCGAAGGCCCTAGGCCTCTTCCCAAATATTGAGCGGGAAGGGCGCCAACAATTGGCCAATTTGAAGGGGAACATCTAGTACACTTATCCTGACTAAAGTTGGTCCTCGCCTGTCAAAGGCTCTGGTGGTGATGCCGACTTGGGCTCCACGGTGACCTCCATCCTGCCGTTGGACTGGTCTTTGTCTTGTTGCACCGAAATGGACGCCTTTGCTTGATGCTCTCGCCTACGCTTGCTCCCCTTGCACCAAAGAGGAAAGAAGGACACTGCGCGGGCTGGCGCCCGGCAGGCGCCCTTGGTCGTGATGGCTTGCATCATGGGCACCTCGTGAGGTACCCCGCCTTGAACTCTCCGCCTCCTCGTGAGCCAGCCTGACGAGGCCGTGCCTAAGGAAGTTCCTTGTCGTCTGCCCCGCGAGGCTTGGCCCCTCGCGAGGGTCTTGAGCTCGTGCTGATGAAGATGGGCCGTGTTGGACCCCCCTTTGAGCCACGCCGTAGGCCGCAGGCAGGCAAGTCTGGGGACCCCCGTTCCCAGAACGCCGACAGTAGCCCCCGGGCCCAAGGCGTGCCCGAACTTGGCCGAGCAGAGAGGCGAAAGGGCAAGTGCGAAGCGTCGCGGGCCCTAACAGCCTGCGGCCTTGGGCGCCGCGTGGCGGTTGATTGGACGTGGGCGGCACTGTTCCCCCACGCCTCCTCATTTGGTGCCAGGCTAGGTGGACTTGCAGTTGTACACAGCCACTCCCCTTTGCTAGTGCGCCTTCTGTCCTTCCTCCTTTCGAACTCCAGCTTCCGCTTCGAAGCCAATCTCGAACCTTTCCCCCCCTTTGCGTTGCCATGGCTCCGACGAAGAAAGGGAGAGGGAAGGGACCCATGCCTTCGCCTTGCTCGCTGCCGTCGGCGGCCCCCGCCATGGACCGGTCGATCATAGTCAATCGAGAGGGTTTGGACAAGGTCAGTTCGGCCCTGGCCACCATCTTCAAGGAATGCGGGAGGACGACGGCCTGGCCCGTGTCTCGGTTCTCCATCGATAAGATAATCACCGAGGTCCCTTATTTCGTCGATACCTTGTGGGCGGGGCTGATTCCCCCCTTTTCGGATTTCTTCATCGCCGTGCTCTCCCATTATTAGATCCACATGATGCATCTGGGTCCTGACTCCATTGCTCTTCTGGCGGTCTTCGCCTTCGTTTGCGAGGCTATGGTTGGCATCATCCCTTCGGTCGCCCTGCTGCGCCACTTCTTCGCTCTGAACCTCGTCGACCCAGCCCAATGCTCGGGATGCGCGAGCTTCGTCGCTGCACCCGAGACGGCGGCCTCAGGGATTGACTTTGGTCTTCCTCCGCCCGCACCTGGGTTCCGAGAGCGGTGGCTGTATGTGGACGTGGGGGTGCCCAGCCCCCTGCTGTCGAAGCCGACCTCACCTGCTGTCCCCAATTCGGGCTGGGGCCAGGAGACGCTCACAAGCCCCCAGCTCTTCTTCGTCTGGCGTCGCTTCGAGTGCTTGAGATCGCTTCAGGTGACAGCGCCCAAGGTGGTGAAGGAGTTCCTACTACACCGGGTCGCCCCCCTCCAGCGCCACTCTCGCTGAATGTGGGCCTTCAACGGACGCGGAGATCGCATGAGGCTCCAGGAAGAGGACCTGACACCTGAAGCGTTGAGGAAGGTACTCTTGGTTCTGACTGGGGACCCCAACCCTGGCAGCATCCAGCAAGGGGGGGCCTTGCTGTACCTCTGTTCGGGCAGGAGAGACTTCGTGAATCAGATGCCTGTTTTCGATGAATGGGGACCGCACCCCGCCGGCCTCCAGGGGGCTCGTGAGAATCCAATCACAGTGGCCGCCCTTTCAATTGGTCGAGGCGGTTCTTCCTCAAGTGGCGGAGCAGGGAGGCATGAACCTCCGGAGGCCGAGGGTGCCCCTGCCAAGGCGACAGTACCGGACAACGCTCAGGAGGGAGCGGCCCCTGAGGCCCACGCTGCCGGGGCTGAAGGCGGCGAGCAGCCGCCTACGGTGCATGGGGCCGAGGCCTCCGAGGCCCCGGCTGCTTTCCTTGATGGGGCGACCAGCGACGCGCATCAGGCAGACACCCCTGACGCGGGCCGCCCTGATGCTTCCTCTTCGCCGCAAGCTGACCCCTGCGCTGAACTCTTGGGCCGCTTCTGTGTGGACTTTGAGGCCCTCCGGAAGAGAAGGGAGGCCCTGGGCGACGATTACCCTTGTCGCCTGCTGAAGCGCAGAAAGTACTTCGCCATCGATGAGTAAGCCTTCTCCCTCCCCAGCTCCAGATTATTCTGCTGCCCTTCCTGAACCTTGCTCCGCAGGGCCCTTCCCCCCGAGCTCACGGAGATGACTGAGGAGCCATCCTCCCTGCTTCCGCCTTCGCCACTGCCTTTGGTCGCTCCGAGCGGTGGAGCCCTTGTGGTGAGGTCGATCGAAGAGACGAATCACCCCAAGGCGCAACGCGGCCCCACGCGCCTCGTGGCCTTCCTTTGTGAGCCCTCTCGGGGCCTGGCTAGCCTGCCGTGGGCTTCTCGTCTGGTTGTGGATAGTGATTGGCTAGGGTATGCCCAGCGCTCTTCACTTGGGGATGGACCAGCCCCAGGCCGGGCTTCTGGCGAGGCACGCCCAGTTGCTTCAATGGTGCCAGCCCCTAGCCCCCTGCCCGGAGGGGGAGCATTGATCAGTGCCCCCCGGCGCTTGCTCGGGGCGGATGACAGCGTGGAAGACGTACTTGAGCGTGCTCGGGAGCGTCGCGCTCTCCGCCAAGGGTTCCTTCGAAGGGCGGCTGACGGGGTGAGCCTGCTTGGTGAAGAGCTTGCTGATGAAGGCGCGCGCCGTGAGGTCGAGGGCCTGCGTTTGGTTGCGGAAAGGCGTGAGCTAGAGGCGGCAGTCGCCCTTGCGCGCCGCCAACGCGATCCTGACGATGAGGAGGCCAAGGCATCGCTGGCGGCCTCTCGGGTGGCCCGTTCCCAGGCCGTCGAGGAGGCTCGGGAAGCTGACCAGCGGCAAGAGGCGACGGAAGAGCGGGCACGGGAACTCCTGGCTCGGTGCCGCTCACTGGAGGAGCAGGTGGAGCTTCACGAGGCATCCCTCGCGTCGATGAAGGTGACCTCCGGCGACCCAGCGGAGCTTCAGAAGCGTGAGGAAGCGTTGACATTGGAGGCTGCCGAACACGCTCATGAGTACGAGCGCCTGGAGACAAGGGAGCGCCTGGTGACACGAGAGGAGAACGATGTCGCTGCGCGGGAAACCCATGTCTTGGAGGAGGTCAGACGTCGGGTGGCAACGGCGCGCTCAAACCTCGAGCGCGAGTTCGAGGAGAGGCTGGCGTTGATCCGGACCGAGGCTGAAGGCAGGACCACCGCCTTGAGGACCAAGCTGGAGGAAGCGACGCGGCGGGGTGATGGCTTGCGAGCCGCACTTGAAGCGGCGCAGGGGGAGTCGACTACTTCCCGTGTCGAGGTGCTTCTTCTTCGCCAACAACTGGACGAGGCTGAGGCTGTTGCGCGCCAGAATACGGACGAGATACATTAGCGACGGCTCCTGGAACATGAGCATGCCCCCATGCTCGCCACGCTTTGGGAGAGAGCCAACGCGGCCTTGGGCAACATCTGCGAGGCGGCCGTTGGCGCGCCGCATGCAACCAACTACGCCGGCAACCTCCAATTCTTCACCGACATCGTGACGCAGCTGGAGGCACGGTCGGTCAGGGCCAACAGGTTGGTGGAGGAAAGGAGCCGCGCCCTGCTCGGGCGCGCCTTCTCCCGTGTCTTCAGCCACCTCCAGAACATGGACCCTCACTTCGACTTTGACGCCGCCATCGCCCCAGTTCCCCAGGCCATCTGGGGTGACCTCGCGGACTGGGTGGAGGACAACGTGGACGCTCTTGTCAGGGCCTTCGCCTCAGACGATGATGACACGATCATGGCCACCGACGAGGGCGGCGTTGTGAATGGCCCTGACGCCGCCGGCGATAATGCAGAAGGTGATGGCGAGGCCAGCGAGGCCAGTGACGGTTCGGGTGGTGCTCCCGAGGATGCATTGGGGGATTTATCCGATGGACCATGCATTGCTCCTGTTTCCTTACCCTGCATGAATAGAACTCAGGCTTTTCGACCTGCCGATTGTAAGATCATTTTGGGAGGGGGTGCCCCTCATGTAAAGCTTATGTTCAGCGTACTAGTGGGTGTTGTATGGCCCACGTGCCCGCGCCAAGCGGTTGGCTAGGTGAAGAACCGGATGGCTGGTTTACCTTTGTCTCGTGCGGGCCCTGAGATAATACGCGGGAGGCTGTGGTGTATCGAATCCCTCTTGATCGAATCCGTAGGATCTGTAGTGAAAAAGCCTCCTGAGGGGGATACGGCGGCGGCAGTCTGGGCTGCACGCAAGCTATGCCAGACCCGGCTCGCGAGGGGCTCACGAGGGGAGGCAGCTGAGGCGAGGTCGTAACCGAAACGCGAGAGATTGCTCGAACGAGACTAAGCACCCCTTCCCCGAACACACGCAAATCTCAAATCCGAATCCAATTTAAATCTAGCGGGGGAAAGCAACAACCAAGGGAAAAGCAATGAAGGCAAAAAAAGGCCACTTCCGGCACCTAGTCTAGTCTTGGACGTCTTCTCACCAGTGCGGAGCTAAGTGCTGCCACTGGGCATGGGAGGGAGCCCCAGGGCCTGAGGCCGGCACCCCTGAGACTCCGGGGCATGTACAGCCCCACTCATTATTACGTGAGAGTGTCACGGGGCGGCGAGCTTCACAGGCACTGGGCCTTCCTCACAGGTACCGGCCTTGCTTCATATCGCCAGACGAGGGCCCCGCCTTGCGCCACACTCTAGTGCCATCGACGACGACCGTAAACCAAGACGCCGCCGATGGGGTAGAGCGGTCGCCAGCGGTTCCCCCGATGACCACGGGTCCTCCGCCAGGGGCAGGCCCTGAGGCGCCTCCCCAGCGGAGGGCCTACCTCCTGGGAATGCCTTGCTCCGAACGCCGCGGTGGTGATGTCGAATCTCGGCCCCTCCCCTGCAGCCCCCGATGCCCTCCTCCTAAGGGGTAGGAGGCTGCGGGAGCGGGGCAGCTACTCGCTGCGGCGACCTGCATCTCCTGCGACCCATGATTAGCGTATGCCTGCTCCTGAGGAATTAGCGGTACCCGATAATCGTTGCTTCCAGCGTGGCCGGTGGGGCTGCCCCGGGACTCCTGGAAGAGCTCAGCTTCTGGTGCCTCGTCCCCCCAGCTTGGGCTGAGGAGCGAGCCTTGTTTGCCCTCGCGCGGGTGCCCTTGGTCCAACACGCGGGGCACGTACTCTTCGGGGGCCGCCACCCCGAAGGCCACGTCATAGTGCTCCGCATGCTATGCAGCTTTGCTTGATGCGCCAACCTGGGGGTGGTGATGCGGCGGCCCACTGGGGCCGTGGGTTGTGGCGAGTCCTTCTTCGCTAGCGGGGAGCGGAGTCAGCGCAGCCGCTGGCCCGGTGCCAACGACTTCATTGGTGCCGGGGTAGCCTTGGAGCCCGCGGGCGCGCGTGGGGCCCCCACGCGGGCTGCTCTGGGCCTGAGACGGGAGTTGAGTGCAGAAGGGGTGAGCCCCCGAGGCAGCGAAGCCCAGGAGCTCTGCCACCCGCTCTAGCAGCACGTCGCGGCCGCCTTCTATCAGCCTGCACTGCAGCAGCTCTTGGGCCACCGTGAGCGCGGCCCTTGAGTTCGCCTGCTCCCGGCGAGTGTATGGCGCCGTGGCCGCGGCGTGGTTGGAGGCTCTCGCTGCCGACCGCGTCTGTCGCGGTGTGAGAGCTGTCGGGGTCTGTCCGCGTCGCCCACGGCCCGCAGTGCCCTGCGGACCGCGAGCTGCCTGGGGCGCTGGGTTGCCCTGGGCGAGCAGCTCAGTGCCGGCAGGCTAAGCTGCCCAGGGGGCAGGGTTGCCCGCTTGGTCGCCGGACATGGTGATGACGATGCGGCGGGACACAAAGTGGCGGAAGGTGGATTCCGGCGCACCCCTACCTGGCGCGCCAAATGTCGGATTTCGGGTTCCGGCAGACCCTTGAGGTTCGAACACTGGGGTGCGCGCGGAGGTTTCGCCTTGTACCTACCTGTTCCTCGCTGAATCGCTAGAATCTAAACTACGAGAAGAACAACACAAGAGACACGGGATTTATACTGGTTCAAGCCACCATTGTGGTGTAATACCCTACTCCAGTGTGTGGTGTGGTGGATTGCCTCTTGGGTTGATGATGAACAATACAAGGAAGAACAGCCTCGTGAGGGTCTGTTCTTATGGTCTCTCTCTTTAGCCGGATGGATTTGTGTCTTTGCCGGCCGGATGGATTGATCGATCTCCCTCTACCCTGTGGGTGGCTGGTCCTATTTATAGGCGAAGGCCCTGGGCCTCTTCCCAAATATTGAGCGGAAAGGGCACCAACAATTGGCCAATTTGAAGGGGAACATCTAGTACACTTATCCTGACTAAAGTTGGTCCTCGCCTGTCAAAGGCTCTGGTGGTGACGCCGACTTGGGCTCCACGTTGACCTCCATCCTGCCGTTGGACTGGTCTTGGTCTTGTTGCACCAAAATGGACGCCTTTGCTTGATGCTCTCGCCTGCGCTTGCTCCCCTTGCACCAAAGAGGAAAGAAGGACACTGCGCGGGCTGGCGCCCGGCAGGCGCCCTTGGTCGTCATGGCTTGCGTCATGGGAACCTCGCGAGGTACCCCGCCTTGAACTCTCCGCCTCCTCGTGAGCCAGCCTGACGAGGCCGTGCCTGAGGAAGTTCCTTGTCGTCCGCCCCGCGAGGCTTGGCCCCTCGCAAGGGTCTTGAGCTCGTGTTGATGAAGACGGGCCCTGCTGGGCCCCCCTTTGAGCCACACCGCAGGCCGCAGGCAGGCAAGTCTGGGGACCCCCATTCCCAGAACGCCGTCAAACTAGAGGCCCATCTGACACGCGGTGAAGTAAACAAAGTTGAAACCACTCAGGGTAGCACCCCGCACGCTAGTAAATTGAGGGTGCATTGAGGACACACTTCTTGCGCGTGAAGGACGCACTCGCACACAATTCACCACTATGCGGCGGCATGCACAGAAGGACGCGCTCGCACACACCCAGCACACAACACACACCAGCACACGTGTACACCGGCGTCGCCGCCGGTTGAGATGGACGGCGAGGCAGCCAACAAGCGGAGGCGGCTCAAGCCAAAACCGCATTCGGCGAGCCTGGACTTCATGAGCAACCTCCCCCGATGACATGCTGCTCGTCATCATCGGCCTCCTCCCCACCAAATCTGCCGTGCGGACCGCCCTGCTCTCCCGGCGGTGGCACCCCCTCTGGCGCTGTGCCCCCCTCAACCTCACCGTCGACAGCTGCCTCTACGACGGGGATTGCAAACGCATGGCCGCAGTCTCCAAGATCCTTTCATCGCACCCTGGGCCAGCCAGACGCCTTGACATCCGCATGTTCAGTACCAACTGCAAGGTCCAACCCAAGTTCGACGAGTGGTTCTTATCCCCCGCCCTAGATCAGCTCGAGGAGCTCAGCTTTGAAGCTGGACGATGTCGCTCTCTGCCGCCGTCCGCGCTCCGCCTCACACCAACGCTGCGCCGCGCCAGCTTCAGCTCCTGCTATCTTCCCCAGATTAATGCCGCGCCAGCCCTTCTTCTCCCTCAACTCGACCTCTTAGACGTTGTCATCTCGAAGAAGGCTATGGAGCACCTGCTCCGCAGCTGTACTACGCTCGAGTACCTTCATCTTGAGCAGATCCACCGGCTCATTAGCCTCCACATCGCCTCGACGAATCTCCAATGGATTTATGTGTCTTGCTGGCCCCGCAACAAGAGATCAATTGGGAAGAGATCACTCCAGCTGTTCCACGTTATGGTCATTGAGAATGCGCCTTTCCTTGAGAGATTGCTTGTATAGGATCTAGAAGGTCCAACAAAAATTAGGGTCATTGACGCGCCGAAATTGACAGCGTTGGTGTACTCGTCTGCCAAATTCTTTGAACTCTTTATTGGATCCGTAATCGTTCAGGTACAACACTCATCTTCTTCTCCGTTTCTTGAATTCACATTTTTAAATTTGTTCTTGATGTATTTACGACCGTCTTCTAGAAAATGATTCCCACAAGCTTGACCCAGTCCATGCGCACAGTGAAGATCTTAGCACTAAAATCTATCGGCCCCAATCTGGATCAAGTTGTTGGATTCCTTACATGCTTTCCGTGCATGGAGAAGCTACTCATCGAGGTGAAACTTCTTTCCTATAAGTAAACGGTAATCACAACGTAGCTCAATTTTTTTTGTAATTTTGCCAAATTACGATGAAAAGTGTAGTGTTCAAAACTGCATCTACGCACTGCACCGAAAGAAATGTTTTTAGCATTTTTTCTCACGTGATCACCTGCATCGTTTTTATGCTGTACTACTATAGTAGCCTAGGCTAGTCATAGTGGAAAGTAAGTTAGAATACTCTAGTAACTCTATGGTTACCCTAAGAGCAAGTACTACCTTCGTCCTGGTTTACTCTTCCAATTATGTAGTATCAAAATTTGACCATAGATTTAACTGACAAAATGTTAATGCATGTCACTAAGAACTATATCGTTGTATTCGTATTTGAACAAAATTTCAAATGGTGTAATTTTTAGTGACATGCATTGGCATTTTCTTAGGTAAATCTATGGTCAAAATTTTATACTAAATACGAGGTAGTATTCCCTCCGTCCCAAAATTCTTGTCTTACATTTGTTTAGATACGGATGTATCTAACACTATAATGTAACTAGATACATCCGTATTTAGAAAAATTTAAGACAAGAATTTTGGGACGGAGGGAGTACAAAAGTGGGCTATGTCGGCCAAAACATGTGCCAAATTCACTTGTGATGCATTTGGCATCAATGCCCCTCCATTGCTCACCTGGTGCCCCAATCTGGATCACCTACTTTGCTCCGGTGCCAAATTAACTAACGCAATGAAAAAACACTGCATGGGAGAGAGAGGACCAAGGCAATAAAAAAACACTTGTTTGGGAGAGTGAGAGGCTGGTGTAGTTGGTTTGATTGATTTGTTTATACATGTTGGTCTGTGTGCACAACGGTGCCAACTCTCTCACATCGCGAGAGCGGTGCCAAAATCTTTTGATTTGACATTGATGCGTATTATGTGGCATACTTTTGTGAAATATGGCATCGGCCACATAGTGGAAGGCACCAAATGCCCAAGCTCTTCACGTGCTCCTAGTTAAATGAGAGGAAACAAAAATAGAGAGAGGGTGTGTGAGAGAGAGAGAGAGTGTGTGAAAAAATATCAGTAGCCAGCCAACCCTGTCGTGTGAGCGAATGATATTGGTACCTCTTGATGACACGACAATCTTATACAGCCAACTATTCTAATTTGTTCTCTTCTTTTGCAGATAAAAAAAGACCCGAAAGTGAAAAATGTGCTGCACTATAACAATCTCATTGAATGCCTTGATCTCCATCTTACATAAATTGATTTGATCGACTACGGAGGCAGCATATCTGATATTAAATTTGCTAGGTTCTTTGTTCAAGAGGCAAGTGTGCTCAAGGTAATGAGGTTTGGCGTTCTCTGGCGCAACAATGAATGGCGTGCTGATCACCGCAAGCGTCTAAGCCTAAATGACAAAGTCTCCGCAGAAGCTAAATTTGTTTTTGAAACATCAAGTGGCCAGAGACTCAAAAACTTATTTGCCCATTAGTGATTTGTCAGGGCAGTGGATTTTAGTTTGTACGATAATGCTGCATCCACTTAAAGTAACGGAAGTTCTTACGTAAACTTACTAGTAATTCCCTCTTCGTAGGTGCAGCATTACTCCTAACATTTGTAATATCAGTTTGAAACTTGTAATATTGCCGTGCCCTATTCCTGCGTTTTCAAAATCCTGCGAATGAAACAGGTCCTGAGTTGGTGATGATGTTGTGCCTCCCATCTTTCACCAATAGCCGTCGGATCTAGATCTGATGCATACAAACCAAGCCTCTCCATTTTTGCAAAAAGATGCCCGCACATGTTCCCTATTTACAAACAACTCCTTGTCTCTCACAATCAGCCTTATCTCCTCCCCACCACATCTAGAAAGCTATGGAAAAATCTGGCGCGATGGCAACTACCGGCGCCGTCCACCCCCAATCTTTGTGTTCCGTGCAATGCACGGGCATCTACGCACGGGAAATTATGTCGAACAGGGCTAGTTGTAAGCAGGCTAGCTCTACAGCCATGATGGTAGTGATTGCAGACGGTGATGCTGACTATGGTATGCCGAACACGGCGCCTATACTCAGGTGTCATCTCCGGCGCAGGGTCTTGTCACTTCACTGTGAAGAGCAGCATGTAATAATTTGACCAACGGGTAGTACAGTGCTAGTACTCCTACTACATTGGTAGTACTACTACTAGTACTAGTAGCACCACCGTTTGGATTTAGGAGTACTACCACGTCCATCTGGATTTTAGTATTTGACTAGCAATATCTAATAATGCATGTCACAAAAATTTACTACTCCCTCTGTAAATAAATACATGGTGTTTTATTCCTATCGGCGAGAGAACTTAATGTCTTTTTGCTAACTAGAGTACTAATAGGATTATATGCAATGAACTAAACACTGCATGTCATGTTTGGTAGTCTCAAGTCACTGAAAGCATGCACGGCCCACATCTCTCATTGGTTGATATGTCACGAAATAAGAAACAAGGAGGGAGTTAATGCACCATGCCTAAGTGTTTTGGGATTATTTGGTTTTCGTAATGTGACTTACACACAACATTTTTGTTTACATGCATTAACATTTTATTAGTTAAATCAAAGGTCAAAACTTGGCGCAAAATGCGAAGGGGATCAATAAACCAGTAAACATCAAACTTCTCTCGTTTGGCCCCAACTAGAGGTCCAGTGAGATGACTATACTGCACCGGCACAAAGGGGGACGCAACTTCATTGACTTACTGCAACTGCCTTTGGGTGAATGACACGTGGTCCCAAGGGGTGGCTGGCCCACCTATCATACAGCCAAAGGCAGGTGCAGTAGAGGGCCGAGGAGTAGTATGAAATCCTACACACCTATGCACGCTAACCAAGGGCAAGAGTGATCAATCGAATCGCAAGATCAGTTGACTAGAAGCTAATCTAGACCCATGGAGGCGATGAGCGTGAGCATCAGCCGGCTGTGCCAGATGGTCCATGATGCCGACCTGTGGCCCGGCACCGAGGAACGTCTCCATGTAGTATTGCTTGAGGCCGCCAGGGTGAGGGGCCGCTTGGATGACAGCTTCGTCTCCTTGTTCGATAAGGTCCTTGTCGGTTTCCTCGACAAGTTCACCGTCGTCAAGAAGCTCACGGACGACTTTGACGTACACCTCCAGCCGATGCGCCCAGGCTCTTCGATGCCCGCCACCCTCAACGGCCACTATGGTGACAACCTCTTCGACACACTGGTGGCCCTGCGACTGCTCGCCGTCGCGCCGGAGAATGTCCACCTCGAGGTCGCGCTCGCCGCGCAGCGCCTGGCGCAGGAAGACACCATTGACATAATCACCCACGTCTATGCGCAAATCGTCCATAAGGACTACTACATGCAAGAGGAGGACAATAGGATGCTGGCCTTCTTGGACCGCAGGGCAACCTTGGACAACATTGTTCAGAAGCACGTTGAGCTCGCCGCCAACGCCGCTGCTCCTCACACGTCGGTTGGTGACCCGGCGCACTAGGGCGTGAGGATGTCGTTGATGGATACATATGTATTTTTATCTTTCCGTCAAATCCATGTAGTAGTATATGATACTACTAGTAATTATCTTACCTTTCGCATCAAGTTCATAATTTTCGTACGTACTCCATGCATGAACGGCGCCAAAACCAAACTTCTCATTACTCTAGGCAAAATCGTTATTTTCAATCTATCAGTCGCGCCATGGAGCAGATCCAAATTTACAAGTTATGAGTTCAAAAGGAAAAGCCTGTCGTATTCGCGTCGCACCCCCACACGGTTGGTCCGGCACGCTGCTCAAGCGGGAATGCGTGCGGTGTTGCATTTTCACTTACAAGTGGGACCGTAGTTGAGCAAACCGACTACCGGCAAACCCCCACCCCGCCCACCGCGCGATGGCTGAGAAAACAGGAGGGAGAAGAGATGGCTATAACACAGACTCCAAGAAAATTTGTGTTGGATGGGACTCGTGTGGGTGGTGTGTGCCGTACTGCTAGACGTGAATGCTAGTTATGGCCCATGCCACCACACTATATCGAGCCTATATCGAGGTACGTAGAACAAATTTCCTGGAGTCCGTGCTCAGCCCTCCTCTATCTCTCTTCTCAGCCAGCCAGCGGACGCGCGGAGCACATCGTCTGTTTGTTCACGTGCGGTCCCACATGTCAGTGAAAACGCAAGAGGACCCACTGAACCTGCACATCTTTCACCTCAATGTGCTGGTGATGAAAAACAAATCCAACAAAGATCTTTGGGGGCCGCTTTTCGAGTTACTCAAGAGTAGTAAGATTCTATTTACAGTTTAACCCAAGATGCACATCACGTGGCTTCAACTACCACTCTATTTTCTTGCATGACACGACCTGGATGTTGGATGTCCCACATGTCGGCAAAAGGAGGAAGAAGCCGACCAAATCTTCGGTTGTGCTCTCGGATTAGACTAGTTGTGCTAACTTAAAATTTTTATTGTGTACTTCCTCCGTTCCAAAATACTTGAGTTCCATTTGTCCAAAAATGGATGTACCTATATACTAAAACATGTCTAGATACATATATATTTTGACAAATAGAAGACATGTATTGTGCAACGGAGGGAGTAGAATGGATGCAAGTTTTGGTATTGGGAAGTAGAGTACATCCATATATTGATAGAGAGCAATTTAGTAGATGTTCTAGCACTTTTTAGCTAGCATAGAGGCTAGAGATGAGACTAGTGCACTTGTTGATACTCCTACTAGAATAGAGCCTAGACATGAGACTAGATGCGAGGAAGCAACGTCTACTTCTTTACACTCGAATAAGAAAGAAGCACACAAGATCGAGCCTCCGCAGATCAACAATGAATGCACCGAGAAGGCACTAATCCAACTTACAGGAGCAGTTATGGAAGCTGGAAATCTTCTAGAGTAGTAAAATGTATTCTTGTGGTTCTTGTTTTCTTTGGTCTTGCTTTTCTAGTCAAAATTATCGTTGGAGTTTGTGCAAAATGGAGGTCCGTTTGGGGTCGTGCCTTGGAGTTGGCCTTACAAGTGGGACCGCAGTTGAGGAAAACGACTAATTGCAAACCCCCACCTCGCCCGCCGCGCGATGGCTGAAGTTAGAGAAATGACGATGTTGAAGAGATTGCTCTAGCACGGACTCCAAGAAATAATATGGTGTCAGATGGATGTGGTGGTGGTGGCGTGTGCCGTACTCCTGGATGTGAATGCTTGTTCTAGCCCATGCCACCCTACTACTCCTACTACTTACTATATAGTACTAGTATCGAGGATTCGAGGTGCTGGTTACGTACAGCGAACACATTAACATATGGCTACAGTAAAAACACCCGCCCGACGCGCGAAGCATGTGAAGCTAGTACAAATAGTGTACTACTATTGTTGATTGGCCTCATCCGATAACCTATTGCAGTGCATGTACAATTATGTATTTGGAAAATATTTTTTTGCCTCGTCGCACCACTCACTCAGAGAAGCGACTCGAAAGCCATTCATAAATTTTTTAAGTTTATCACAGGCATATCATTTTATTACATACAACAGGTCATCAACCCACATCGACAATGAGGATACATTATAAATACTAAAGTTTTCACCACAACAAATAACAAGCAATGAAATGAACTTCAACTCAACCATTCCTCGGCGTTGGAAGCACTTGCTTTGAACCACAAGTGATTCTCTGGGACGGGCCATCCATTGTCGATCTAGAGACCAACGCATGACTGATCATCCAGGCTGAAGCGGCCTACTATATCAGTACCAGGGTAGGGAACCACCCAAATGTCCGAGGTAGAGACATAGTTGCTTCTCATAAATGGTAGTAATGTTGTGTCAACAACAGTTGGATTGCCTTTCACCATAATTGGATAGTTTTGTCCAAGGAAGAGCAAGTTTTCTCCAAGACTATCAATTCTGTACCAGGGAGAAGGAGTTGGCATTAGCACACTAGTATCCATCCCGAATACCATGCAACGGGTGTTGGAATAGGTCCAGAGAGTGCGACCATGGGAGACTACACCTGCTTCCTTAGTAGAAACATCATTAGTGGGATGTATACACACAAGAAGAGGTGATCCATTGGAATTAGTTGCCAGGCGCCACAGAGTACATGGGCGCTGCTCGTCGTCATGCTCGTGATCATCACCATCGTCATCCCCCCTTGGTTATAAAAATTTTCAAGTATAGGTGGTGGAATGTTCACAAGACCTTGGAAACACAAGAAGAAGGTTAATTAGTAAAGGGAAACTTGCTAGCCCGCATGCATGTGGATGAAACAATTATAATTACGGTGGAAGACAAACGTACCAAAATCATAAGGATTCCATGCAAAAACAGTGCCACGAGTGGTGGCAGCAAACACAAGGCCCTCATGATGAATTGCATCACTGTACTCATCCGTGTACAAAAACTGATTTTGAGCAATATTCATCCAGTCAAACCACGAAGGACGGCAACAAGCTTGTCGAAGATAGCAACAACTTCATAGTTGTTGCAATTCCATAGAAGACAGTCACCATGATCGTATTTGAACATGCGTACAATACCGGTGTGCTCAACCTCTAGGCAGTATGCTGAGATTTTTGGAAGTGGAACCCGGTCACGAGTGTACACATTCACAAGTTCCCACTCACAGTTGGACCCAATGTAAACAACCCAATCTCCATTTGCGCCTGCCCAAGCCTTATTCTCAAGCGATGGCATCTTAACATCATATGTATCATTATCAAGCGGCATCAACTTGCACAAGGCGAGGCCTCTGTCGTCCCCGCCCCAGTCATCAGGGTCACGGCGAAGAAGATAGGGGAGATCAAACCGCTCCTTGACTCTTGGGTTCCTTGTAATGATGTTATTAGTTGAGTCGAGAATGGGCTTGAACGAACCTGCCATGCTAGCCGAGGTGATGATGTTGCACCGATCGATGAGTTCCTCCACCACGTCATCTTTCAGATCGGGGCAAGAATAACGGGGTCGTTTCCGGCCTGTTCCCTCCATGGAGAAGATGATCGAACAATGGCAGAAGAAAGGGTGAAGGGCTGAAGGACAGTGGAGGAGGGAGAGGAAGAGCGTGCGACAGCAGTTCCAAATCGAGAGGGAAAGGCGAAGAGTCGGTGAACGGTTGCCAGTTTGCCATGGTTCACGAAGAGGCTCCCCGGCCTACACGTCCGTTCGGAAATACTACTAGTAGAAAAGGACTCGCCGCCGTCTCACTGATATGTTGGAATGGGACCACATGTCAACGAAACGGTGTGTAATTTCTCGTGCAAAATGCGATCTAGCCGCGTTGGCCCGAGGTGCCGCATTAGTTATCAACCTTTATTTTTTTAATGGCGTGCCATTCAGTTTTGAAGCACGACTAACTGGTACTGTACGCAGAGAAAATATAAACTACTCTACCACTACTCCACCTCCAGTACTAGTAGTATAAAAAGATATATAGGCTGGAGCTTCAATGCTTTCTTGCTAAGGGCTGCCCACTTGCTTCTCACACTACCACCATCTCTCCAGATCTAAAAAAGACGACCTCTCTCTCCCTCCTCATCGGTGGTCACAGATCCGCCGAGGAAGAAAAGGATGTGCAGCATTGACGCACTCGTCGTCGGCGAGCGAGGTCACGCACTGACGATAAGGTCGTCCTCTCAGACCTTGCGCCCGCGTGGGATGGCCTCCGTCCCCAAGCTTGCTGCCGTAGTGTGTGCGGAGGACGACGACCACGAGCGAAGCCACTTCCCGCCGACCCTCAGGTATGCTACCTCTTTTCGAACCATACCCTTGTTCTATTGCCCCATCCGCCACGTCGTTGCATGTGGATATTTTTCCACTCCACCATCTTCCCAATTTTCTATCCTATGCTCTGCTGGCCACGCAGACGAAAACCATAATTTGCACTATTAAAGGAAACCCTACTTCATGCAGACTAATCCATGTCTGGGTTGAATAAGGAAATGAAGGGAGACTGTACTGTCCAAGAGAGTAGGCATCGAACCCGCATCTAGGTTGAAAAGGGAAAACTCAGTAGCTAAGGCACGAGTCTCGTGTCTCTTGGTTGAAGAAGGGTAGAAAGGCATGAGAACGCAATAGAGAATGACCAGGTCGATCGGTTTGTTGTCCTCACATAGGAAAAAGGTGGCTAAAGAGAACAAAAATGGGACATAATCCACATATGCTGCCTGGATATTTGTTTCTCTGGGCAACCATACCTCCCTCACCACTCTGCGTTCGTGGAGGTACATCGTACTAGTGCGCCCACTGTCCGAATGGGCCTCCCATGCTCTTATTGCCACATTTTTTGCTGTTAGTATAATGCCAACAGTCAAGTCAAGCAATGCTACTGCTAAAGTGATGCCACATTTAACTAATGCCGCTCTCAGTCTAATGCCACCGATAAATTTAACAATTTTGCTAGAACTCATCTAGATGAGATATAATTTGGTCTCACTCACCTTTCATAGCCATTGGATGTGATGCTATAAGATGCGTGTGTGCTAACGTGGGTTGTTTTTGTTCTTGATTTCCAGGTGAATGAGACCAAATTATATCTCTTTTAGATGAGTTCTAGGTACTCCCTAAATTTAAGCAATGCCATTTAATGTCACTGGATTATTTTAGGGTTATCTGTTGATTCTGGATGTATTAAAGATTTTTCAGCTAAGGCATTCTAATGTTGTTGCACAGCGAGTATACCAACGATGAAACTTGTTACTACCTTCAGATTTTTGCACTGTTAATGCTTATAGATTACATACCTCACTTTCATGAGATAAGTTATTTTTTTGTACAGCATCACCAAAATGCCAAGGCGCTTATGTCATTTTATTTTGGTTAAACTGCACAAAAAATTATGAAGACAAGAGGAAAGGTCAAGAGTGGGCACCTCCTCCTCCGGCTGTTCTCTTGATTCATTCGATCAAGTTTTTATGTTAAATCGATTATCAAGATTGGGATAGCAATTTTTAAGGTCCCCTCGAGTTCGAAATGATATTTACCTTGGAGGTACATGGTTTGCAATTTTTTATACTATCATTAGTTAATAATGCTAGTTACCTTCAGACTTTTGTAATTAGTTTAATGCTCATGCACAGCTAGTATACCAATGCTGAAACTTGTCACCTTTACATTTTGTATTGTTAATTCTTATAGAAATCTTCCAGTGCTAGAGTTTATTGAAATCTGTTCAGCAAAACCATTGTACTATACCCTATAATAAACTAACTACTCTACTGTTGCACTAGCCACTGGATTAGTGTATATTTGTAGTATTCAAATGGTGTTGCATTAGCGTATGGACATAAATAAAGTGTGGCAAGCTTTCCCAGATATGTGCTCAAGAAAACTACTACCTGGTTTTCTAAATACTAGACGTTTGGGTACTTTAAATTGAACCGTGAAAACGTCTTATATTTAGGAACAGAGGGTGTAAAGTTCACTCAAATTATCCTGGTAAAGCTAGTCACACCTTTGTTAAAATTAATGTTCATTATGTTATCGGAGGAGGTCTGTATGTTTGTCTCTAATGCTTGTAGACTACATACCTGACATCATGATGTAATGTTAAGTCATTTCCTTTTGTACAGTGTCAATGAATTGTCAAGGCGGTGATGACATTTTATTTTAGTTGAACTACACAAAGTATGCTTAAAAGAAGAGGAAAGGTCAGGAATGGCTCAATTTTTCAGAAAAAACTATGCATGCCTTCCTGACATCAGCCGTTGTTGCTTTATTTATTCCTTCAAACAGGTGGTTAGAAACAGTCTTGCTACCTTTTCCCATTAAGAAATTGGAATGCTTATATTTGTGAGTCCATGCTTCAACTAGTGCCACTTTTATAGTAATCACACTTTCAATATCTATGCAAACAGGGATGCTCGATTTTAGTGGAACTGCACAAAAAGTCCAACTGGTTCAACATTAGGAGCATGTTTTTTTCCAAACCTTTATATCCAATTGGTGGCACTATGAGCTGTTCATTACGAATGTACATGGTTTGCTACTATCATGCTACTCTTTTTGTACTGTCATTAGATAGTAATACTAGTGGTTTGCATGTGAATTTATTGGCATGGTGGACCTACATTGGAGGTGCAGGACATGATTCAATGATTGGATGCTCAATTTTGGTTGTATCGATTTCACCTCTTCCATCTCTGCTAACATGGATATCCTTGGTCTGATGAAGAATAGGTGTTATATTTCTGCTCTGAACTAGCAAATCAATTCAGTATGAAATTGTCCAGGGAAAAACATAACTGTATCAGATTGTCCAGTGCAGAACATGATAGATGCTAAGCGGAAGAGAGATGTTTAAACCGAAAATACATGGTGTGGTATATGTTTACTAGCTGCTTGATATTTGTGCAGACAGAGATGTCTGCACGTTGCTATTTGGCAAACAAACAAAGTGTCCGCAATTTTGGTTGAACTGCACAAGAGAATAGTATAGTCACTGCATGGAGTGCCATTTGAAAATAGACACAGAAAGATTGGATAGTCACTTCATGGACTGCAGAAAAGTAGTGCTGTACTATCTATTGGCCAACACTAGGTGCTTCATTGCTTTGGTCTGATTATACAATGGGCATCATTTTGCCTAAGTTAAAGTTTGTATCCGAAAATAGTCTCGCGGTGTGATCGAGAGAAGACCAAATCATATTGCAGTGGATGTTCCTCCATCATGTGTGGTTCATTCTCATGGTTCCAGCTGTTGGTGAAACCACTTACGTTTGCAAGAGGATTGTAGACTTCACAAACAAATTTGTCTTTTAGTCTGTACTGAATGTTGGCCAAGAGAAGCATCCATGTTAGTAGGAAGAACAGATGTTTTTTCTAGATCTTTGCTTTTGGAGCTACATATTTGTATATGATATGTGAATCATTGAGATGCATTAACATGTTGATCTTATGTATGGGAATCATACTAGTTAGTTTTAGTTGCGACACAAGATCCAAAGTGGCTGATCTTTGCTTTTGGAGCTACATATTTGTATATGATCTTGAATCATTGAGATGCATTAACAGTTACTTATTTCTGTTCGCTCAGTGTTTACAAGTTACTGATCGATCACTAGCTAGCCTACTAATGCGCTCCTGGCAGTTTTATTTGCGACACAAGATACGAAGTGGCAGTTTTTTGAATAAAAATGCCTACCTCTGAAGAAATTGACAAGCTACACTATTGATCCTACACGGATAAATAGCAGATCACACACGTACTACCTCCTTTCCGGTTTGCAGGGCTCAATTCAAGAAACGGCCTACTTGATCCTACACGAATAAATAGCGGATGACACACGTACTAGTACCTCCTTTCCGGTTTGTAGGGCTTAATTCAAACCTCTCACAAACCAAGGTACTCCCTCTGTCTGGGTTTATTAGTTCCGTGAGCAAAGCATCAAGACCAAGGCATGGCAATAATTAACGGCATGCAGAAGTTTAAGCCTAATTAATTCCAGTGATTTAGGTGGCTGCATGCGTGCCCTCGGCTGCGACTCGTTGCATGCTGCTCCGCGTACTGGCTGCGAGCGATTCTGAGTGCCTGCATGCAGCTGGCCATAATTAAGGCAGCTAACTGATGCAAAAAAGATGCACTTTAATTGTTGCAAGCTTTTTAAATCCGTGGAATCATTATTGACAAGGAGGGAGATGATTCGAGTGCACTCGTTTGACCGCCATGCCGGCGCGCGACCCAGACGGGATGGGACGACACAGTCATAATTTCAGTTTCTCTAGTTTTCCACGGCAAGTTGGCGCGCTAAGCCATTATGCATTGAATTCCGATGAACGTCGCGCTACCTTCCACCTATAAGTACTGTTTCCCGGCTTTCTCTGGTGGCACCGTGACCCAACTCGCCATATTCTCATAAGCCCCTACTGGCCCGACATTGCTCGCCACGTCCGCCATGCCCCCGCCCGTCCGCGGTAGGCGATGCCGGAGGTGGTCACTGCCGGAACTAGTGTTCGGTTTTTCACTAGAAAGCAGACGGAGGGAGGAGGCATTCTATCTGTCTTTAGATGGCAATGCGGAAATCGAGGAGTTGTTGGAGTGCGACCGCTTGGCGGAGGAGCAGGAGTTGTTGGAGCGTGACCGCCTGGCGGAGGAGCAGCGTATCGCTGATTTGTGCTGCCAGCGGGACATGGAGCAGCAGCACACCGACGCTCTGAGTCGCGAGTAGAGCGCCCGCAACTGGGCTGACTACATGGAGGCCGGCGCCTGGCAAATAGCCCTGGAGGCTGTCGGGCACGCATGCATTTGCAGCGCCGATTTTTACTACCAGTTCGTCAAGTGGGTTTTCGGCTTGGAAGCCGAAGCTTCGGTGGACCACGCCGGCATGGAAAGGGCCAACGCGCGCGAGCAACGAGCCCTATCGCACCTCTTGCAAGTCCGAGGCGAGGCGCAGGACGCCGGTGCCGGCGTTTAGCATGTACCACAGATGGTGGCCGGCATTGTCTAGTTAGCTAAGAGTAAGTTAGTACTTGTATGCTACTAGAGTATTAGTGGGAGTAGATAGTTAACTTGGCTATGATGGTTGTTAACATGGAAGTTCAGTACTCTATATGTGGATCAGACCTGTTACTTTGCTCTGAATGTTGAACTTTCTGTTTGAACTTATGGAATGGGCTGTTATTTTTTTTAAATGGGTTGTATTTGTCCTCCACGGGTTTAAAGGCTGACTTGTGGGCCTACCAAGTTGACGCGTACACAATCAGGAGATGATTGTATGTGGAGAGGATGACAGCAGGGACCCGCCAAGGTCATGGCAGTACGCAAGCAAGTGCCTCCTTATTTCAAGCCAATAAAAAAATGGCTCCTCCTAGTGGATTTCTGACATCTGGGTCTGTCAACGTAGTTAATAAATGAGAGAATTGCACAATGAGCGGCTGACACCAGGGACCCAACAGCTCGCCCAATTATTTTTGTTTTGGATTAATTTGATAAATGCCACACCAAATCTGGTGTATCTGAGAAATGCCACTACAATTTCCAGACTTTGAAAAATGCCATTTCATGCCATTTCTAGTGGCATTTTTCGAAGTCTGGAGTGGTGTTTTTCAAAGTTTGCAAACTGCAGTGGTGTTTTTCAAAGTTTGCAAAAATTGCGATGGAATTTTTCAAAGTTTGGAAATTGCAATGGCATTTTTATGAATCGCCATAATTGGAGTGGCATTTCTCTAATTTCTTTTTGATATGGAAGCAGGGTGTCAACTAGGCTGTGCGGGACACACTGGCCTGTCTAGACAACCTTTTCTTTTATGTTTACCACAAACCAGCCCAATAGTTATTTTTCTTTCTGAAAATGGCTAGCCCAATTTTTTTGTGATTTGTCAAGTCAGTCGCTTTATCATGCCCAGACGGGCAATCTCCCGTACGTCTCCCTCCCGAGCCGCCCCCCGTGTGGGCGACCGGGAGGCCCCAGATCCCATCGCCGCTGAACCTCCCCCACTCCTCCTCCTCCTCCCTCGCCGCCACCCAAGGGCACGGCCAGGCGAAGTCTAGCCGTCACCGGCGGCGGCGGGGACTCGGGCCCTCTCGCTCGGGTGGGGCTGGCGCGGGCCGTTGCCGCCGGGCCGGTCGCCACGGCGGGTGGTGGCGGCGCCTCGGCAACGTCGATTCCCCATGATAGGAGGCCTTGTAATCTGGTGCATTGCGGTCGCCAGGGACGGCGACGGCGTGACCGGATCGGTTCGTGGCGGCACGGCCGGATTGATCGCTGGTCGGCCGTCGGCACGGTGGTGGGTGTGACTCGTCGGTAGCTGGGCGGATTCGTGGGATTCTATCCTTGTGTGGCCCTTGACAACGCGGGCAACTACGAGGAAACCCTAGATCTCCTTGGGATCGAGCGATGGCGGCGCTTTTGCGTTGTAGTCCCTCTTTAGGGCATTGTTTTGGAGTTTGCTCCGGTTGAAGGGACCAGTGACGTCGGCGGCGCACGTCTGGTGGAGCAACTGCCGATGAAAATCGCGCCGACTACGGTCATGGCGGACGATGGCGGCGTCTTAGATGTCGTTCCCTTGTCCAGGCATCATCGTTGCAGTCTACGTCATCAGGCTCGGGATGCTCCGGGGGAACCCCTAGATGTGGGTCTTCCGGATCGGACGATGATGGAGTTTTGTCGCTTTCCCTCCTGGAGGCATCATTTTGGAGTAAGTGCTGGCTGGGGGGATGGTGGAGCGGTGCTTCATCTCACACATCGATGGCGGCGGATATCGGCGGCGTGGCGCTGTGGAGGCTCGGCGTCCGATGCACGGAGATGGACTCGCGCAGGAGGAGGTTGATGTCTGGCGTCATGGTGACGTCGATGGCAGAGTGGCCAGACAAGGTAGAAGCCTCAATATGATCTGAAGACGGACATGTGAAAGATGGGGGCGACGACACACGAGTGCGTTTGACCGGATTGTGCCCCAGACCCGGTATGTGGCTCGGCTGGGGCTTCCGAATATGTTTCGCCTTCTGGCTTTTGATGTTAGACTTAGGTGAGTGGTTTGGGTAGTGGCCCAGCTAGCACCCCTTCATCATTTTGGATATGAGTAGCGGCATGTGTTGCCAAGATGGTGGATTCAGGCACATTGTTGTAATGCTTTGTACGGTCCTCGAGAATAATCAATAAAGTGGCCATATGCATCTCCCAGATGCAGAGGCCAGGGGTCATCCTCCTTTTCTAAAAAAAATTAGGCATGTTGGGCTGCAAATCTTTCAAGACGAGGAGAGCTTTATTCGGCTGGCCGAGAAAATAGCCTATCAGTAATGAGAAATGGGTTGTACATTTTTAAAACACGTCAAACCGATAATTAGTTTCAAATATCTCTTTTTCATTTCGAGATTTTAAATTGCATTGATTTTTATGCGTGGACAATTTATTGGATTTTATATTGATATACATTTATTTTTAAAATCAGTTTGAATGTGACTCGAAATTTTGGGATTAAAAACAGTTCAGACCGCATCGACATATGCAAAATTTCGTATAATTTTTTAACCATGGCCACAATATGGGATGTAATGCTAACAAAAAGAATACGGGCTCCAAAAAAAACCCGTAAGAATTAGCAAATGGGCTGTAAATTATTTGAAATAATGGCAGATGGCCTGTATGATGTTTTCCACAGATTTGAGGCTTCCCTAAAAAAAGGATGACGCACAAGCAATGACTGTTGGATGTCCATCCAACGGTCGTCGTGCTTCTTCTATCTCTGCTCTTCCTGCTCCAGCTGCTCAAACAGGCGCCGGCGGGACTGCCTAATCCCTCCTCCCCGTGGCCGGCTGTGCTGCCGTGCAGGCCTCACCGCCCCACCATACTCCCATCTCTGGCCTAGCCATCCCTCTACTCACCCACAGTCCCACACCTGCTGTTATTCTCTGGCGACGGCAGATGAACCAGTAAACCCTCGTACAGTCGTACTCCCCTCCGTGTGGGAAACAATTGCCGAGTCTTCCCTCGCTCCGTGTCGTTCCCTTCCTAGGCCTCGCCGTCGTCCACCGCCTTGGTGCTCTCAGCGTGGCATGGTCAACGTGGTCAACGACCGACATGCATCTGAAGTGGACTGTACGTGGAGAGGCTAACAGCTGGGTCCACGGCCGCACACAAGGAAATGCCTCCTTATTACGCGCAAAATAATGATTCCTCCACCTGACATCTGGGACCCACCAAAAGGGCCTCTATATTTCGTGAAAAAAACGTTACCGCCGCTGACAGCTCGGACCCACCAGCTATATCTTCGCATGCAAGGAAGTGCCTCCTTATTACGCAAAAAAAATGAATACCCCCCTGCTAGCTGGGACCCAATATAGTGGGCCTACTAAGTTGACGGGGACGAAGGGCTTTGTCAAATTAGTCAATATGCATGATTCTAGCTCGACTGACCGTACGATGTCCATCCAACGGCCGTAGTGCTTCTTAAACCTCTGGTCTTCTTGCTCCAGCCGCCCAAAGCAGCGCCGGTCATGCCGCCTGCTCCTGCCTCCCGTGGCCGGCTGTGCTGCCGTGGAGGCCTCACCACCCCCATACTACTCCCACCACTAGCCAGGCCATCCCTCCACTCCAGTCACCAACACCCCCTGTTATTCTGTGGCTACAGCAGCACAGCCGAACCAGTGAACCCTCGTACTCCTCTCCGCGTGGGCATCCATTGCTGTGTCTTCCCTGGCTCTGTGTCGTCCCCTTCCTAGGCCTCGCCGTTGTCCGCCGCCATGGTGCTCTTGGCACAGCATGGTCAATGTGGTCAATGACCAAATTCCATCAGAAGAGTACTGTACGTGGAGAGGCTAACAGCTGGGTCCACGGCAGCCGCAAGGAAGTGCCTCCTTATTACGCGGAAAATAATTATTCCTCCACCTGACAACAGGGACCCACCGGAAGGGCCACCAGTATTTCGTGAAAAAATGTTTGCCCCTGACTGCTGGGACCCATCGGACAGGCCACCGTATTTCGCGAAAAAAACGTCCCCCCCGCTGTCAGCTCGGACCCACCGGAAGTGCCTACTTATTACGCACAAAAAATGAATACGCCCTGCTAGCTGGGACCCACCTTGGTGGGAGGCAGTCTTGTGGGCCTACTAAGTTGATGGGGACGGAGGGCTTTGTCAACTTAGTCAATATAAACGATTCTAGCTCCAGTGACCGTACGATGTCCATCCAACGGCCGTAGTGCTTCTTCAACCTCTGGTCTTCTTGCTCCAGCCGCCCAAAGTAGCGCCGGTCGTGCTGCATGCTCATGCCTCTCGTGGCCGGATGTGCTGCTGCGGAGGCCTCACCGCCCCCTACTATTCCCACCGTTGGCCAGGCCCTGCGGTGATGGCTGCCTCACACTGCAGCCGAACCAGTGAACCCTCATACTCCTCTCCGCGTGGGCTTCCACTGCCGCGTCTTCCCCGACTCCCCGTTGTCCCCTTCCTAGGCCTCGCCATCGTCCACCGCTCTGGTGCTCTCGGCACGGCGTGGTCAACATGGTCAAGGAACGACTTCCATCGAACATGGACTGTACGTGGAGAGGCTGACAGCTGGGTCCACGATGGCCGCAAGGAAGTGCCTCCTTATTACGTGCAAAATAATTATTCCTCCACCTAACAGCGGGGACCCACCGGACGGGCCACCGTATTTTGCAAAAAAACGTTTCCCCCTGAATGCTGGGACCCACCAGCTACACCTTCGCACGCAAGGAAGTGCGTCCGGGCAAAAAAAAGATTTGCCCCCTGACTGCTGGGACCCACTAGCAACATCTTCGCACGCAAGGAAGTGCTCCCTTGACTATTGGGACCCACCAGCTACATTTTCGGATGCAAGGAAGTGCCTGACAGTCGGAACCCACTTGGTCGAAGCGTACGTAGCGTTGTCATTCTGGTCGCGAACGTGTACGTACATACTGGTGGATGTAGAGGCGCGAACGTGTCATAGTAGAGGCGAGCACGTGTCGTAGTATAGGCGCGCATGTAGCATGTACACATACGTACAACGGCCAGAGTGCAAGAAAGAAATACGGCCACGTACGTATGTACATACGGGCGGGGTCTCGAGCACCTACTCGCGCATACGTATGGCCAGGGCTCGTGTACATGGCTGGGTCGGAACGGAGAAATAGCGTCGTCGTTGTCTTCATGGGGAGCCAACCGGCTGTGTCGGAACGGAATGCGTTGTCGTGTTCATCGGGAGGGCTTGGACGGAATAGGCGATGGAAACTAGGCTTGGCGTATCGTAGAACGGAGGAAACGACCTTGTGTTCGACTGGCCACGTTCGAAATGGAATCCTGTTCATCGGGAGGGGTCTGGCGTACCGCAAAACGGAGGAAACAGACCTCCTACGGTCGAAACGGGGGTCCTGTTGATCGGGAGGGGTGTGGCGTACCGCAAAACGGACGAAACAGACTTGTGTTGGAGCTCTACGGTCGAAACGGGGGTCCTGTTGATCGGGAGGGGTGTGGCGTACCGCAAAACGGGACTCCATGAGATACTGTTCATCTCCACCGCCAACCTCCTCCAGCCTCCATGGGCTACCGTCGACCTCCTCCAGCCCCCACGGGTTCCTGTTCATCCAGCCTCCACCGCGCACTACTCCACTGGCTACTGTTCAACCACCCCTCCAAGGGCACCCCTCCACCGTGTACTGTTCATCCAGCCCTCCACGTGGTCGTCCTGTTCATCCAGCCCTCCACACCATGGGGTCTTGTTCATCCAGAGGCAACGCCACTGCTCACTGTTCATCCAACCCCCCCCCCCTCAACGCTCACTGTTCATCTAGAGAGGGATCATCGATCGGCTTCAGTTAGTAGCAGTAGCGAAGGAATCGCTCGATCAGGTTCAGTTAATAGCCATCGATCGATCGCTCGGGTTCAGTAACGCGTAGCCTGCAGTGCAATCACTCGGGTTCAGTTAGAGCCCAACGGCTCGCTCGGGTTCAGTTAGAGCCAACGCCTCGCACACACGCGCGTACGTGTACGAGAGAAACACACATCGCTCGGCCCCCGACCTCTCACCGTAACCGGGAACTCCCCGGAATTTTCCTCGCCCCCGCTTCTACCACGGGTTTTTTCATCATGGGCGGCCCAAAGAATGTCATGCAACTGCGTCTCCGGCCTGCCCAGGACGAAAAGCCCATTTTTTGTCATGATTTTTTGTCATAGAAGTAGGAGCCCACCATATCTATGATGATACCGGGTTTTGTCACAATTATCATCATAGATGTGTCATATGTATGACAGAAAAAAATTTGTTCGTCCTGAAATGTCACGAATGTGTCTTTTTTTTGTAGTGCCACATGATATGTGTTTTGCTTGGAGCGTCTTGTATGATATGAGTATTTGCTTTTTAGTTTACCACAATCATCCTTGCTGTACACACCTTTTGGGGAGAGACACACATGATTCAGAATTTATTAGAATACTCTATGTGCTTCACTTATATCTTTTGAGCTAAACAATTTTGCTCTAGTGCTTCACTTATATATTTTTAGAGCACGGCGGTGGTTTTATTTTGTAGAAATTGTTGATCTCTCATGCTTCACTTATATTATTTTGAGAGTCTTTTAGGACAACATGGTATTTGCTATGGTTATAAAATTGGTCCTAGAATGATGGGCATCCAAGTTGGGTATAATAAAAAACTATCATAGAAAGTGAATTGGATGCTATGATCAAGTTGATGCTTGATAATTGTTTTGAGATGTAAAGGTGGTAATGTTAGAGTCATGTTAGTTGGGTAATTATGAAATTGAGAAATACTTGTGTTAAAGTAGGCAAGTCCCGTAGCATGCATGTATGGTAAAAGTTGTGTAACAAATTTGTAGCATGGAGTGCTCTTTTGATTGCCTTCCTTATGAGTGGAGGTCGGGATCGCGCGATGGTTAACTCCTACCTACCCTTCCCCTAGGAGCATGCGTAGTAGTACTTTGCTTCGAGGGATAATAAACTTTTGCAATAAGCATATGAGTTCTTTATGACTAATGTAAGTCCATGGATTATATGCACTCTTACCCTTCCGTCATTGCTAGCCTCTACGGTACTGTGCATTGCCCTTTCTCACCTTGAGAGTTGGTGCAAACTTCGCCGGTGCATCCAAACCCCGTTATACGATATGCTCTATCACACATAAACCTCCTTATACCTTCCTCAAAACAGCCACCATACCTACCTATTATGGCATTTCCATAGCCATTCCGAGATATATTGCCATGCAACTTTCCACTGTTCCGTTTATTATGACACGTTCCATCATTGTCATATTGCTTTTGCATGATCATGTAGTTGACATCGTATTTGTGGCAAAGCCACCTTCATAATTCTTTCATACATGTCGCTCTTGATTCATTGCATATCCCGGTACACCGCCAGAGGCATTCATATAGTCATATTTTGTTCTAGTATCAAGTTGTAATCCATGAGTTGTAAGTAAATAGAAGTGTGATGATCATCATTATTAGAGCATTGTCCCTTGAAAAGAAAGGCCAAAAAAAGAGAAAGGCCAAATAAAAAAAGAGAAAGGCCAAAAAAAGGAAGGCCCAAAAAAATAAAAAAATAAAGGGGGGACAATGTTACTATCCTTTTCCACACTTGTGCTTCAAAGTAGCACCATGATCTTCATGATAGAGAGTCTCCTATGTTGTCACTTTCATATACTAGTGGGAATTTTTCATTATAGAACTTGGCTTGTATATTCCAACGATGGGCTTCCTCAAAGTGCCCTATGTCTTCGTGAGCAAGCAATTTGGATGCACACCCACTTCGTTTCTTTTCTCGAGCTTTCATATATTTATAGCTCTAGTGCATCCGTTGCATGGCAATCCCTACTCCTCATGTTGGCATCAATTGATGGGCATCTCCATAGCCTCGTCAATGTGAGACTTTCTCCTTTTTTGTCTTCTCCACACAACCTCCATCATCTTATTCTATTCCAATCATAGTGCTATATCCGTGGCTTACGCTCATGTATTGCGCGAGAGTGAAAAAAGCTGAAGCGCATTAAAAAGTATGAACCAATTGCTTGCCTGAAACTGGGGTTGTGCATGATGGGAGTATTTTGTGTGACGAAAATGAAGCATAGCCTAACTATATGATTTTGTAGGGATAAGCTTTCTTTGGCCATGTTATTTTGATAAGACATGGTTACTTGTTAGTATACTTGAAGTATTACTATTTTTATGTCAATATGAAATTTTATCTTCTATCATTTGGATCTGAACATTTATGCCACAATAAAGAAAATTACATTGAGAAATATGCTAGGTAGCATTCCACAAAAAAATCTGTTTTTATCATTTACCTACTCGAGGACGAGCAGGAATTAAGCTTGGGGATGCATGATACGTCTCCAACGTATCTATAATTTTTGATCGTTCCATGCTATTATATTACCTGTTTTGGATGTTTATGGGCTTTATTATACACTTTTATATCATTTTTGGGACTAACCTACTAACCGGAGGTCTAGCCCAAATTGTTGTTTTTTTTTGCCTATTTCACTGTTTCGAAGAAAAGGAATATCAAATGGAGTCCAAACGGAATGAAACCTTCGGGAGCGATCTTTTCGGAACAAACGCAACCCAAGAGACTTGGGTTGGACGTCAAGCTGCAAACGAGGCGGCCACGAGGGTGCCCGGCATGCCCTAAGGGGGTGGGCACGCCCCCCACCCTCGTGGGCCCCTCGTTGCTCCACCGACGTACTTCCTTCGCCTATATATACTCCCGTACCCTGAAAACATCCAGGAGCACCACAAAACCCTATTTCCACCGCCGCAACCTTCTGTACCCGTGAGATCCCATCTTGGAGCCTTGGCCGGCGCTCACCCGGAGGGGGAATCGATCATGGAGGGCTTCTACATCACCTCCAAGGCCTCTCTGATGAGTTGTGATTAGTTTACCACAGACCTTCGTGTCCATAGTTATTAGCTAGATGGCTTCTTCTCTCTCTTTGAATCTCAATACAAAGTTCTCCTCGATCTTCTTGGAGATCTATTCGATGTAACTCTTTTTGCGGTGTGTTTGTCGAGATCCGATGAATTGTGGGTTTATGATCAAGTTTATCTATGAGAAATATTTGAATCTCCTCTGAATTCTTTTATGTATGATTGGTTATCTTTGCAAGTCTCTTCGAATTATCATTTTGGTTTGGCCTACTAGATTGATCTTTCTTGCAATGGGAGAAGTGCTTAGCTTTGGGTTCAATCTTGCGGTGTCCTTTCCTAGTGACAGCAGGGGCAGCAAGGCACATATTGTATTGTTGCCATCGAGGATAAAAAGATGGGGTTTATATCATATTGCTTGACTTTATCCCTCTACATCATGTCATCTTGCCTAATGTGTTACTCTGTTCTTATGAACTTAATACTCTAGATGCATGCTCGATAGCGGTCGATGTGTGGAATAATAGTAGTAGATGCAGAATCATTTCGGCCTACTTGTCACAGACGTGATGCCTATATACATGATCATGCCTAGATATTCTCATAACTATGCACTTCTCTATCAATTGCTCGACAGTAATTTGTTCACCCACCGTAATACTTATGCTATCTTGAGAGAAGCCACTAGTGAAAACTATGGCCCCCGGGTCTATTTTCCATCATATAAGTTTCCAGTCTACTTTATTTTGCAATATTTACTTTTCAATCTATATCATAAAAATACCAAAAATATTTATCTTATCTTATTATCTATATCCGATCTCACTTTCGCAAGTGGACGTGAAGGGATTGACAACCCCTTTATCCCGTTCATTGCGAGGTTCTTGTTTGTTTGTGTAGGTACGAGGGACTTGCGTGAAGCCTCCTACTGGATTGATACCTTGGTTCTCAAAAACAGAGGGAAATACTTACGCTACTTCGTAATATGTGAGTTCCTTTCCTCTTCAAGGGAAAACCAACGCAGTTCCTTTCCTCTTCGTAATATGTGAGTTCCTTTCCTCTTCAATGGGTTGGATGAGATTTACCATGGAATCAAGTTAGTTTTGTTAGGGTTTGATCCCTAGTGTCCACTATGTTCTAAGATTGATGTTGTTATGACTTTGCCATGCTTAATGCTTGTCACTAGGGCCCGAGTGCCATGATTTCAAATCTGAACCTATTATGTTTTCATGAATATATGTGAGTTCTTGATCCTATCTTGCAAGTTATAGTCACCTACTATGTGTTATGATCCGGCAAACCCCGGAGTGACAATAGTCGGGACACTTCCTTGTGATGATCGTAGTTTGAGGAGTTTGTGTATTCACTAAGTGCTAATGTTTTGGTCTAGTACTCTATTAAAAGGAGGCCTTAATATCCCTTAGTTTCCAATAGGACCCCGTTTCCACGGGAGGGTAGGACAAAAGATGTCATGCAAGTCCTTTTCCATAAGCACGCATGACTATATTCAGAATACATGCCTACATTACATTGATAAACTGGAGCTAGTTCTGTGTCACCCTATGTTATAACTGTTGCATGATGAATTGCATCCGACATAATTGTCCATCATTGATCCATTTCCTACGAGCTTTTCACATATTGATCCTCTCTACTTTACTTCTCCGTTGCTACTGTTACGATTGCTACAAAACTGCTACTGTTACTTTTGCCACCGTTACCTTACTTCCATACTACCTTTCTACTAAATAATTTGCTGCAGATATTAAGTCTTTCAGGTGTGGTTGAATTGACAACTCACCTGCTAATACTTGAGAATATTGTTTGGCTCCCCTTGTGTCGAATCAATAAATTTGGGTTGAATACTCTACCCTTGAAAACTATTGCGATCCCCTATACTTGTGGGTTATCAAGACCTTTTTCTGGCGCCGTTGCTGGGGAGCATAGCTCTATTCTTTGAGTCACTTGGGATTTATATCTGTTGATCACTATGAGGAACTCGAAAGATGAAAGAACCAAGATTTTTCCCTCAACTACGAGGGGAGGTAAGGAACTGCCATCTAGCTCTGCACTTGATTCACCTTTTGTTATGATTAAACTTGCGACACCTACACCTGCACCAGCTATTGATTCTAATATGTCGCATATTATTGATGATGCCACTTCTGCTATGCATGATGCTTATGATGAAACTACTTCTCTGCTTGATAATATTGTGCCATTAGGTGAATTTCTAGATGAACAACTTGCTAGGGTTAGAGAGAATGAAATATTAAGAAACTATTAGTTAGGCTGAAAGAAAAGTCCTTGAATGCTAGAATGAAATATGACCCCACTTTTGCTACTTCACCTATCTGTGTTACTGATAAGGATTATGATTTCTCTGTCGACCCTGGGTTAATTACTTTGGTTGAATTTGATCCTTTCTATGGCTATGAATCTGAAACTGTTGTGGCACATCTTACTAAATTGAATGATATAGCCACCCTATTTACTCATGAGGAAAAAATTCACTATTATTATATCCTTAAATTGTTTCCTTTCTCACTAAAAGGTGATGCTAAGATATGGTTTATTTCTCTTGCTCCTGGTTGTGTGCGTAGTCCCCAGGATATGATTTATTACTTCTCTGCAAAATATTTCCCCGCTCATAAGAAACAAGCTGCCTTAAGGGAAATATTTATTTTTGTACAAATTGAAGAAGAGAGTCTCCCACAAGCTTGGGGGAGGCTTCTCCGATTACTTAATGCTTTGCCTGATCATCCTCTCAAGAAAAATGAAATACTTGGTATCTTTTATAATGGACTAACCGATGCTTCTAGAGACCACCTGGATAGTTGTGCTAGTTGTGTTTTCAAGGAAAGAACTGTTGAGCAAGTTGAATTGCTATTGAATAATATATTGAGTAATGATAATGATTGGACACTTCCTGAACCAACTCCTAAGCCAACTCCAAAGAAAATGAGTATTCTATTTCTCAGTCCTGAAGATATGCAAGAGGCAAAGAAATCTATGAAAGAAAAAGGTATTAAAGTTGAAGATGTTAAGAATTTACCACCTATTGAAGAAATACATGGTCTTGATAACCCGACACAGGTAGTAAAGGTAAATTCTCTCTATAGATTTGATAAGTGTGAAATCCCATCTACTAAGTTTGCTAGCCAATGCTTGGATGATTTTGATGATTTTATTGTTAAACAAGAAAACTTCAATGCTTATGTTGGTAGACAATCGAAACGCAATGCTTACATGGTTGAACACTTGAGTGATTTTATGTCTAGACTTAAATGTGACCTTAAGCTTATTAGTAAACTTGCATCCATGGTTATGTAACATCCCAATTTTCAATTTGGATGTTATACATAGATTATTCATATGCATACATGGTTTATTGCATTTTTTTGTTTAGTTTTGGTTGCGATCCAATATATATTAAGCAACTCAAGGACCCAATGAGAGAGTTGGAGGTTTCTTATAATTTTCATTTTTGAATTTATTCAAAATTGAAAAGTGGATCGATTTGATTTCAACAAATTCTTTCCAATTATTTCAAAATGATAAAAATAAAAGAGAGAAGGTAAAAGGACTTCTTCAAAACAGAGGAGAAATGTTGGAAAAGAAATTTGGAAATAAAATTATTCTATTTGAGTTTTATTTGCAATTTTATTTGGTTGCATTTTATTTAAATTAGGGAAAAGATGCATTTTTAAAAATTGCATTTAGTCCAGAAAAATGTTTATATTGTCCCAGATATTAGGAGGGGATGGTGAAAATTGTTCCTGTAATTTTAGGAAATTTTTTAGTTTTTTTGGATTATTCTTCGTGAGGTTGTTTAAAAAAAATTGCGCGTCCCAAAACTGGGCCGGCCCAGCCGAAGACAGGCCAAGGCCCAGCCGTCGACCGCATTCCCACGCGCGTCGCCGCATCCGAGCCGGACTCCGGCTAGGAGTCCGTGCCCCCGTCGCCGCCGGTTGCCCCTTGCCCAAGTTGGACCCCCAACCTCCTTATAAGCCGAACCCGCCGCCCCTCCTCCCCACAAACTGCCGCCACCACCGCACCGCGCCACTACCGCCGCTCGCCGGTTGCGTCGTTGCCGCGCCGCCTTCCCGTGCCGCCCGCCTCTGCCGCTCGCGCCGCCGCCCGCCGTTGCCGCCAAAGCCGCCTCGCCCCACCGGAGCCGCGCTGCCTCACAGTTGACCTCAACCGCCGCCGCCGGCCGAAGACCGGTAAAAACCGTCCTGGTTCGCCAGTTTATTCTTTGTTTTTTAGTTTCGATTTAGTTAGGTTAGATCGGTTTTATTTTATTAGACTGTTTAAATAACGAACATTCACCTGATTAGATCTTTTAACAAACAAATTAGTTCGTTAGTCTCTGTTGGCAGACGTTCGTCCGATAGATTTTTCCTTTTCTGTTTATTATCGGCCAGGGACCTATTCGTGAATATTTTTATCGCGATTTAGCCCCTAATCTCAAACTAGCGTAACTTTTAGCACGTTTATCCATATTAGATGAAACCAACGCCTAATTCTTTGTAACAATCCCCTCTTTCCAGTAAACCAACTTGAACATGATTTTGACAATTTTAAATTTGAGTTAAGTTCAGATTAGTATTTTCATCTTGTTTTGTTTGTATCTTGAGTTTCGTAGCTCCGCTTGAGTTGATTCTTTTTGCAAATCATAGCTAATCACATGTACCTACTGTTAAGATTGAATCCACATAAAAATAATGCTGTTAGAAGTTGTTTTCTGCTTAATTTAGTTGTTTGCTTGTTTTCGAGTTTTATTTGGATCTTTTCTCGGTTTCTTTTTTGCTTCGTTTTCTTAATTGCTTATTATGCTACTGTTTGTCTATGCTAGATTTTTCGGAGTGCGAAGCTTGTTACTATGAATCTCTAGAGTTTTCTGATCGTCAACAAGGCAAGTTACACTTTGATCATACTCTTCTATACCGAGTTTTTACTATGCATTAGTGTTGCCTCTCAGATATTTGCATGAGTAGGATTGGGAACATGTGGTTTGGTTGTAGTACTTGAGGTAGGAACCTATTACCTTTGATCACCCCGAGAATATACGTTATGCTCAATTGTTGCTTAGCCGTGCTCGTAGACAGGGATTGGATCATGATACACATGGAAGTTGTGAGACATTATAATTTTGGACAACATTAAGGTGGCAACTTTAATACACATCTGGGTGGATTTGTTGGGGCACCTGGAGAAACCAGTGCTTGCCCGTTTGGGAAATCCTGGAGTACCCGTGTGATTTTTCCTTGGTTCGCCACCCAGGCTCAAAGGGCTCATAAGATATTTCATGCCTAGAATCTTTCGTGTGCAGCCACAAGCCATTATGGGATCTGGCATAGTTGAGTAAGTTGTGTGAGCTCTTAAAGTGGTGGACTAGCAGATGTAGGGGAAAGTAGGTGTATCGGTCTACCTAGAGTAGAGAGTTAATGCTTTAGAAAGACTATGTCTCGATCTTCCGATCATGAATGCGGTCGAGTCTTGTGGGGAATACTGCGCAACCTCTGTAGAGTGTATAAACTAATCATGGTTATCTGTGTCCCCGGTCATGGACAATTTGAGTATTAGAAGTGGATATTATTGTTGACCTCATCACTCTTTAATTAATGAATTGGGTTTAATGATGATACTTGTTTAAAGGTGGGATTTGAGTTAGAGGAACCTTCTCAAATATTGGTTTAGCCTTGCAGTAAATAAAATGTATTCCTTTGTTGTAGGGGAAAATTAGCTTTATGCAAAACATTAAACTTAGAGCCTCCACCAGCCAAATATGCATGCAAATATAGTTTCTTGCATTCATTTGCTTTACAGTGTAACTCTGCCAGCATATTCCATGTGCTAACCTACATGATTGCAACGTATCATGTTGCAGACTTTACCAACGAAGAATAAGGTGCGATAGGTCGTTGTCATGCACTCAGCTAGAATATTTAAGAATTTCTGGCACTTAGAACACACTAGTGTACCCACCATTTGGCCACGAGGGCACAGGGCGTGGCCACCCCACTAGGGCGCGCCCCCCTGCCCCGTGGACCCCATGTGGACCCCCTCCACTTATTCCAGCACCCACACACTTCGTCTTCCTCTAGAAAAATCATCCAGTATCTCAAACCCATGTTCTAGCTCGTTTTGCTGCCATTTTCGATCTCCTTGCTCGAAGCTCTATTCCCAAAACTGCTTTGGGGGATTGTTTTTCGGTATGTGACCCCTACAATGGTCCAATTAGTTTTTGTTCTAGTTCTTTATTTATTGCAAAAATTTTCTACTGAGGTGACCCTGTTCTTGAGCTTGCATGTCAAATTTGTATGGTCCAAAGTAGTTTTAATGCATGATATAGCCTCTATGCACTTGTGGGAGTAGTTGCTATCAATCTTGTTGAGTTTGGTTCACTTTTATTTTGAGTCACTAAAAATTTTAGAAATTTTTCAGAGGAAGAAAATGTTTAGGAAAATGTACCAAGGTGGTTCTTTGAGGAAGCAAGAACCTAGGCTTGCGATACATGAGCCGGACCTTGAACCACCAAGGGAAGCTCAAGTGTGGCCTTGTGAATGGCCGTCGGAAGAGTTTATGGTCCAAGTAGGCTTCAGGGATGAATTTGAGGTGTATGTGCATAATGCTGATCTTGAGGACTTCGTATCAAATAAGTGCCAACAATACTATTACCTTACTGATTCATTTGTGAGGAGGTTTAAATTTTCATCCACGCGCAATGCTCATACTGTTTTATTTGACCTCTATGATAAATCATATACCATGGGCCTTGAAAATTTTAACACAACTTGTAAAGTCCCACAGTGGGGCAACATTAGTGAGTCTCGCAAATCTGAATATAAAGATTTGCTTGCTAATATCACTGTGGGAGAAACTAGAGAGATCACACAAGCTACCATAGGGAGCATTCATTTCCCTTCCATACATTACTTTGCGCTCTTTACAGGTAGATGCATTAATGGTAAAGATAAGCTTTGTCACATCTATGTTCCAGATCTTAGTGTTCTCAAGAGTGCAGTATTATGTGATAAACAATATAACTTGGGGTCCATTGTTGCACGGAGGCTACATCTTAATGGTAAAAGTGGAGATTTGTTTGGTGGAATTTATGCAACTCGTTTAACTGATTATCTTGGTGTACCCATACATGGAAATGATATTGAATTGCCACCTGCTTATCTAGATTATAATGCTATGGTTCGCCATCAGTTTCTTGAGAGGAACGAACAGTTCCTTCAGTACCGACTAATCTTTGACAGACGGCGTACTGTCCATATTACTCTCCCTGCTCCTACTTTCTTTAACTTTCAGGAAAACAAAAGATATTTTATAACTAGGGAGGAGGCAAATGAATACAAGAGGAGGACGGAGGTGGCTCGCCTCCAGGCTGCAGCTCTCTAGGAAGTAGCTGCTGCATCCTAGTACAACCCCGATTACAACTTTGGATATCCACCAGGCCAGCCATGGGCATAGAACAACTTAGGCCATAAGGCTAAGCTTGGGGGAGTACGTATTTCTCACTGACATTACATTCATGTTCACACACTCATTCTAGTTGTCGGTGTTCATACTTTTTCATTGTACTATCCATGCTAGTTTATTTTCTTTTCTTGCTTTCTTCTTGTGTGTTTGAAAAACTTTGAGAGAAAACCAAAAAAAGTAGTTGTAGCTTTTAGCTAGTTTATTTTCCATGCTTGTAGTAGTAGTAATAAAAGAAAACCCAAAAAGATTTCCCGTTCTTCTTTTTCTTGTTGGGAGCTTTCCCGTGTAAATAGTTTTATTTACCTTTGAATTTCTTTTCTTTTCTTTGGGGGTCAAGAGGAGAAGACCACGCTGAAAATGTTGAGTGGCTCTCATATGCATTATTGTTGATCTAATCAAGATCCCATATTACCTTGTCTTCTCCTTTGTATTAAATGCTTGCAGATTCTAGCTTAGTCCAATGCACATGCACTATTATTATTATCCACACCGTTCGGTCATGCAAGTGAAAGGCAATAATGACGATATATGATGAAATGATTGAGATGAGAAAAGCTGGTATGAACTTGACCTATCATGTTTTTGTAATATGATTAGTTCATCGTTCCTGATTCATCCTATTATGAATGAAACATGTTTGCAATGACAATTAGAGATTATAGTTATTCATGTCATGCTTAATTAGCTAGGAGTTTACATGCTATTAAAATGGTTGTGATATGGTATGATAGGGTGGTATCCTGCTTTCAATGATTCCAGTGGCTTGACTTGGCACATGTTTACGCATGTAGTTGTAACAAAATCAACATAGCCTCCATGATATTTATGTTCATGGTGATTTATATCCTACTGATGCTTGCACTCATTATTGGTTAATCTTAATGCATGTTCATGGCTGTTGTCGCTCTCTAGTTGGTCGCTTCCCAGTCTCTTTCTAGCCTTCACTTGTACTAAGCGGGAATACTGCTTGTGCATCCACTTCCATAAACCCCAAATTTGTTCCATATGAGTCCACCATACCTTCCTTTATGTGGAATTTACCTGCCGTTCCAAGTAAATTTGTATATGCCAAACTCTAAACCTTCAAATGAAATTTTGTTTTGTATGCTCGAATAGCTCATGTATCAACTAGGTTGGCCATATCTTCCATGCTAGGTGGGTTATTCTCACGATGAGTGGACTCCGCTCATATTCATGAGAAAATGGCTGGTAACCGGGATGCCCAGTCCCATGCTCAAATCAAATCAAAATAATTGCAAACAAAACTCCCCCAGGATTGTTGTTAGTTGGATAGTACCCGTTGTTTCAGACCAGCCATGGAATGTGCTTGTTGGTGGTGGGGGAGTATACACTTTACCATTCTGTTTGGGAACCGCCTATAATGTATGTAGCATGGAAGATATCGAGATCTCCTAGTTGTTATGTTGACAATGGAAGTATGCCGCTCAAAATATTATTTATCTCTGTTTCCAAACTCGAGCTCTGGCACCTCTTCAAATCCCTGCTTCCCTCCATGAAGGGCCTATCTATTTACTTTTATGTTGAGTCATCATCTTCTTATTAAAAAGCACCAATTGGAGAGCACTGTTGTCATTTGTATGCATTGTTATTAATTTACATTGAGTATGACTGTGACTAGATCACTTTTGCCATGAATTACAATGGCTAGTCAGTCCTTGATCTTCGGGGGTCCTCTCCATTTATGTTTTGTGGTCTCGGAAAGGGCTAGCGAGATACCATCTTGTTATATCATACTATGATTGTTTTGAGAAAGTGTTGTCATCCGAGATTTATTATTATTGCTCGCTAGTTGATTGTGCCATTGATATGAGTAAATGTGAGACCTAAGTGTTATTGTGAATGTGGTTAGTTCATAATATTTGCTGAAAACTTGAATGTTGGTGTCAGGACCCCGACTCAATGCCACATCGATCTAGCATGTAACATCTCATATCACTTTGCGGCCTCACGCACGGTATTCCCACGGGTGTCGCCTTACCTTTCGCCGGGACCGTTTGCGCCTTTTGGCACACGTATATGACAGTGTCGCTAGCATCCATATGATAAGGAGCCCGGGCTGACATGGCTAGTCGTAAACCCAAAGTGGCACAGACTTACAGGGACAGGCATCCATGACCCAGCATCGAACGTGTCGGTCATCAGTGAGTGAATCCAGGCTGTAGCACTGGGCTAGCAGGACTCCGGTGAACCGGGCTGTAGCGGGCTAACAGGACTCCGGTATCCATCGGGTGACATTTCCCCGAAGGGACGGACACAGGAACGAAGAAGGACACATGCCGGCCAGCCTAAGTGTTCCGAAGCAGTAGCAAGCTACCATGGCTCGGTGGAAACACTAGGGGACATTTCCCGGTAAGAGAGGCTACTAAAGATAAACAACTAGATAGTCAGATCCCACACATACCAAGCATTTCAATAACATACACACAATATGCTCGATATGTGCAAACACAACATGGCATCACAACATGACTCTACGACTCAAGTATTTATTCAATAGGCTCCGAGGAGCGAGATATTACAAACATGGGTCTCATGACCGAACAATCAGAGCATACAAGTCAAAGCACATGCGGAAGCTTAACATGTCTGAGTACAGACATCTATAAATGAAAAAGGCTGAAAAGCCTGACTATCTACCAGATCCTGCCGAGGGCACAAGATCGTAGCTGAGGTAACAAGCTAAACGTCGAAGTCCACGCGGTACTACTAGCGAGACTGAAGTCTCTCTGCAAAAACATAAATTAAGCAACGTGAGTACAAATGTACCCAGCAAGACTTACATCAGATCTAACTACATATGCATCATTATCAACAAGGGGATGGTGGAGTTTGACTGCAGCAAGCCAGCTTTGACTCTGTGGCTATACTAAACTACGACTGCAATGTAACTCTTTTGAGGTGGCGCACACGAGTCCACATATTCACCATATCAATACACCACTATGGATCCGCTCCCGTCTCCCTACGAGAACGCCATCCATAGCACTCACGCTTATCTTGCGTATTTTAAAGTATCCACTTTCACTTGTCTATGAACTGATATAAGCAACCCAGAAGTCCTTTTCCGCGGACACGGCTATTCGAATAAATGATGTTAACCCTGCAGGGGTGTACTTCTTCACACACGCTCTCACCACTTACCGCCGTTTACATGACATGTACTCGGCAACCTTCAAGCGGAAGCCCAACGTGGGTGTCGGCCACGGCCTGCCTAAACACTCAAGTCTCTAGTCCAGGTTTATCGCCTATTCGGGTTCCATCCATGAGGAGATCCAGCCGGAGTTTCGCTCACAGCCTGAAACGATGTGAACAGGGTTCCCGAGACACCAAACGGGCGCCCGGTACACCGTGCCACGTGCCTACCGCATCACAGCCCACCCCTCCGGTCAGCGCTGCCCACGGCCTCCAGCATACTACAAACACCAGAAACTACTTGCAACTCCTGGATAGAGGACAAGGGTGATCAAGAAGCCGAGAGGGTCCATTGGTTTCGGGCCCAATGCGTGGTAGTAGCTGAATCATGGATCAAAAACACAGAACTCAGTTCCTGAGGACGGCTGCAATGAGACAACCCACCATGTACTCCTACATGGCCTCTCACCGCTACCTTTACCAAATCGTATTCACACACTTAGCTCACACACAGTAGGACATGTTCACACACCTCTGATTCATCCCCGATGAATCAGACCTGACTCAACTCTAAGCAGTAGCAGGCATGACAAACAAGCATGAATGAGTAGGCACAACAGGGCTCAAACAACTCCTACTCATGCTAGTGGGTTTCATCTATTTACTGTGGCAATGACAGGTCATGCAAAGGATAAAGGGGTTCAGCTACCGCAGCAAGTAACAGATGAATCGTTGTTGTCCTAATGCAGTAAAAGAGAGCAGGAGCGAGAGAGTAGGTTTGTATCGGAATGAACAAGGGGGTTTTGCTTGCCTGGCACTTCTGAAGATAATATAGTTCTTCATCGGTGTCATCGATCTCGTCGTCGGAGTCACGTCTATCGAGAGGGGACAAACACCGGCAAACAAGAAAGAACACAATCAATGCAATGCACGATATGATGCGTGCTATGACATGGCAATATGAATGTGTTTTGGGCTAATGCACCTAGCTATGATTTAAATGAGGTTGGTTTGAATACATGATTCAAATTCCAACTCCATATATGGTTATTTAAATGCCATTTAATTGATTTGTGCTAAACAACAGCTATAAGTTATTCTAACATGCATGAAAATGGTACAAATGGATTCCTTGAATTTTTTTTGATAATTTTTCATATATAAATTATTTAATTTGGAGTTACGGTTGAATTTCTATGATTTTTAGAAGTTTATACAATTTTCTGGAATTTTCTGAATTATTTTAAATCCAGAAAGAATTAATTGCGTCATCCTGACGCCAGCATGATGCCAGCGAGTCAACGGCCAGGTCCAGGTCAAACCTGACGTGCGGGGTCCACACGTCAGTGACACAGGAACTAATCCCGGTCAAACCCAGCGTTGACTGGGGTTTGACCAGGGGTGGGGCCTACTGTCAGTGGCTGTAGGTTGTTTAGTTAGTTGGGTTAGCTCCTAATGACGGAGCCACGTCAGCTCCCGCCGGAGTTTCGCCGGCGACGACCTAAACCGCGGCGGCAACTCGCCGGACTTGAGCTGCGGGCGACGGATGGATGCGCGAAGGCCACAAGGGGGTAGCCCGCGCTCGACCGCGTCTAGCTGAGCGATCGGAAGGCCTCGGAGCCACCGGAGATGACGGCGGCGAGCACAGAAGCGGCGGCCGGAGCTCGGGCGAGCTCGGGGTCGAGGCCACAGCGGTCTTGGCGATGCGGGGTTAACACCTACGGCGTCTACGCGGTGCGGCGAGAACGTTGGACGCATGCCCGGGACCGAATGGTCACCGGAGCGTCATCGCCGGTGAGCTTTGGCGGTGGCGCTGTCGGGTGAGAAAGGCACGGCGGCTACGGCATACTAGGGAGAAAACGGAGAAGGGGAGGAGGATCAGAGCTCACAGCGGTTCCAGTAGGCTTCGAAGCGGGCTCGGGGAAGCGACGATGGTGGCGAATCGACGATGAAGATCCTCGGCGGCCGGCGATGGAAACGGCGATGCCGGCGACGTTGTGGCGCGTCCGTAGTTCCATGGCTTGGTGGAGAGGATGAGGAAGACGTCCCGGAGCTCTTGGACAGGTCAGGGGAGCAAGGGGGTGGCTGTGGCCGCGGTAACGGCATCGGCGGCGATGAGCTCCGCTCGGTGGGGAAGAGAGAGGGATCCAGGGGGAAAGTGAGGGTGAGGGAGCGAGCGGGGAGGGTCCGGGAGATGTCGTGGTGTTGCGGGAGACGTCCAGGGGAGGAGGAGGCAGCCAGGCAGGGAGGAGGTGGCTGGGGCGCGTGGCCGCGCGCGCCGGGCGCGTGCCCGTCCTCCTGGCAGGGAGGAAGACGACAGGGGAGGAGAGGTGGGCTGGGCCAACAGTGTTGGGCCGCCAGGTGGGTGGGCCTCAGGTAAGCGTCAGGTAAGTCCTTCTCTCTCTCTCTTTTATTTCTATTTAATTCTGTTTTCTATTTTCTGTAGTTTGTTTTGATTTAGTTTTAGACACTAAACCATTTTTATTGCTTCTGATAATTATGGTAGGGACTAGTAGGATTATTCCAAAGCCCTTCATCAAGGATCAAAATTATTGAACATATATTAATTAATTAAGAAATATATATCCAATGCAAATAGTTATTTATTTAATTCAAAGGCCCAAAATAATTAACTCTGAGATACCAAAAATATTGTTTTGAGTTTTTCCTCTTTGCAATATTTTCAGAGACTAAGAGGAACATTTTCTTGGACTTCTTTGAGAAGATTTTAATGTTGATCATTTTTAGAAGGTTTCTGAGGCTTTGAAAATTCCCCAATTCAAATTTCACTTAAATTTAGACATGATGCATGGATGCTAGAGCGAAAACAATCAAGGGCTGATCTGGGGCTGTGACAGCTCACCCCCACTAAACAAGAATCTCGCCCCGAGATTCAAGACGTGAAGTAAGAGGAAAAGGGGGAGTCAAAAAAACTATCACAATCTTCATGATCCAATTGCCCTTCTCGGAGATGGTGATCCATTCCATCATCTTGGTCTTGACGTCTTTTCTTTCGAGATCTTCACTCGACACGACAACAGAAAGAAGGGGAAAACCCTACAGAATTTACTCGTCTTTGAAGATCGAGCAACTCAAGATCAGTTCATGGAGAGACGTAAGAACAACCCTTGAGTTGAGACACCAAACACACATTAGGAATGATGGTAAAGAAATGGATGACGAAGGTTCAAATTGGTAGGCAACCATTCCACGCTTAGATAGAATGGTGGATGGTGTCAAGGTGGCAAAGAAATAACTGCCAGGTTTCCGTAACGGGCACCTTGGGAAAAGTGACGCAAAGAACTATTCCCTTAAGTGGCAAAAAGAATTACTTTTGATTCAGAGATCATTGAAACTCTTCATACCAGCCTAAGGCAATTCACAACGATCGTTTGGTGGAGTGCAAAGGAATGGTACACCCGGACTAGAATGGATGATGTGGAATACCTTGTTGAAGACAACGCAATGGATGATTTTTGCTTATCACCGGAAATGGAAGAGACCCATGGTAGAATGGCACATTGGCGGTGCAAGCTGGGAACAAAAATGCAAATGCTGGGAATGATTCTGGTAACTGGGGAAGAACCCAACAATAGAGAGTGAATTCACTGTTTGAAAGGTCATAGCATTGCCGAGGAAACTGAGAGCATCCCAGTTAATGCCGATGATAACACGTAGCACTTGTGCATGCTCTCAAGAACTTGAGCATTTCCATAATCATCAAGATTTTACCAACATCCGTGTCAAGGATCCTGGCAACACAACATACTACCATGATGGCTAATGATGGATGATGCAGATGCAAAGGAAGATAACACCTTCTTAGATTTCACCCTTGGCGGGGCCAAGGAAATAAAATCTGGATGATCGACCGAGAGACATTTAGCACTCCGCTTCTAATGTTCTCCTTGATGTGCTAGTGTAACCCATTCATAGATATGGTTTGATATCTAGAACATCAAGTAAAAAGGTCGGACTTCGGAACACAGAAATCCATAGGGGCAACTAGGGAGTAAATCCTACGAAATCCCTATGGGGAGGTGGCCAACTTCCTCAATCAAGATATTATAATAACAGGTCTTCCGGCTGGGTGTGTTGGCCACGACATCCACTTTACCGGTTTCCGAGGGACCGATATTATAGTTCTTCGGAAATGTTCCAAACCATCATATCTGCCTGAGATTCAGATCTGGTTGGTGTCAGGATATTCCAGACTTATCGAGTCTAGGAAGATAAATGAAAGTTTGCAACACAATTCGACGAGATAACGTTGCGAGAATCTCGGGAAATGAACTATGATAGCAAACTCCAAAACATGAGCTGGTTTTGCTACACACGTGTGAACACGATGTCCTAGACAAGCATGACCACGTGGTAGTCTTACAATAAAACACTACCGAGTTCAGGTTGGGAACCATCAACGAGGGTATCGAAGTCCTTACATAAGTCTGGATTAGCTCTTATGAAGGAACTCCTTCTCCTTGAACAAATCAATCAGTGGCTTGGTGTGCTAGGGATACATATAGATTGAAGGTTGCAAGTCTTCAAACCACAGAATTCTTCGCACGTGTGCATGAGTGATTTGGAATGATTCCAAAGAAAGCAACATTGACTTTCTCGAATCCACGGCCAAACATATGCTTCATGAACGAAACACGAAGAAATGCTTACACAAGTTTCCAACACTAGGTTGATGTTCAACATGACTCATGGGAGAGACAAAATGCTGCTGATGGGCTCAACAACAACTCATCGAGATTTCCATGTAAATGGAATTCCATAATTATGTGAACAAGTGATAGCATTGGTCAGACCCAAAAGATATAATGGTGTATGCTCGAGGGATCAACCACGAGTAAGACAACATTACGAGCATCGTTGGTATTGATTTGATTTGACGATAGCCCACACTCAAATCAAAGGATTGATAAGACAATAGGTCCAGCAACTGATCATAGGGACCAATCGATGAAGATATCATCTTTCTTCAACACACACTACACAAGAATATCCCTTTGGAACGAACTAAGTCAGGCAAGCTTTTATCTTCCAACTCTCCAAGTTGTTGTCTAGCTTAACCAACTAGCTCAGGGATATCTAACACCGATTCTTGGAGAGAAGGTGGTTCACAAGAAACCAACTTGATCACGAGCTCAACACAGCGGTCAGGTGACAACCTGGTAATACTTCCGAGAAGATCTTCGGAAAATCACGAACCACCGGTATGTTACTAAGCTCGAGAACAATCTTGCTTTCCAGGGCAAGACGATATGATCAAATAAGCAAGGATTGGCAATATCCTAACTCACTGATCGGAGAGTGCACCAGAAATAAGGACTAGGTAGCACAATCAACCTTAGGGTGACGATTCAATAATCAACACGCTAAGAATGAGGTTATCATCCATTTAACTACCAAGCAATGGAGTTGCTAGCAGTATTGATTTCACACACCACGACTCACTTGTCGGCATTCCGGTTACAATAACACAGGAACCGAGGAATGAACAATGATGGCAAGAAGTATCACTGTACCAAGAGTTCATAGGATGGTGTGCAATTCCTATAACAATCCCGATATAAAGATGGTAATACTCCAAGGTAGAGCAGAGCAAAAGCAAGATTAGCAATTTGATCTGCAGAGTACGACTTCTTTGACCCAATCCTGGAAATGGAAGAGGTACTGGAGTTTGTTTCTCCTAGTCATTCCACGATAGAATGGCTTGACGGACCACAAGAGTAATAGGCATCGATAAACGAACGCACGCATACTCTTGACTATCAATTGATAGACGAAGGTCAGTAGACAGCTAAAGAGGGACAACTCAAAGGAACATGTAACTTTCTGAGTTGTGGATGCATAGATTAGTATGTCGAACCAAGTTCAACAAGTTTCTTCCGAATAACCCATGCAGAAAAGTAGAACTGGCAGAGTCGCAATATAGAATGGAGAACTCATAGAGGGCCTGTTGTGATCTTTTGATCCAACAAACTTCTGCCATAATGGTTCATGGTATTTGGAAGAACGATATACCACGGACCTCGAGGACTATCGCAAAGGTTACTAATATACTAAAGGAACTAGCAACACCATCAACATGATGTAAGTAGAGTGAATCTCGGGTTCAAAACCCAGGAATAGAATACCTACTACTAAGTAGCATCACGAGATGCTTTCGAGAATGATGGCCAGAATCTTCACACTGGGAACACAAAACGTTGCTAGATTACTAGGTGACTCCCTAAAACACCTAGGGTCATAATAGTAACTCCAACATATATGTCGAGGCAATAAATTACCTCAACGCACCGGTTAGTGTGCTTATTCTGACCATAAGGGACATCGGGAACAAAAAGAAAGGATTTGCAAACGCATCAGACTATTTAGAAACCTGGGATGACTCGGACAGCATAACGGCTGTAAATGCTCAAAAGGTTTGGAGACATACTACAAAATGGTGGCATAGCCACTCAGAAGCACAATACCAAGGTTTCGAGATCAACAGTTAACATACGGAAGTAATAGGAACTGAAACGAGGCTTAAGTCCAACAATCTTACGAGTCTACAGATTAGTAACACGTGATCCTGATAGAAAGAGGAGATAGCCTAGTTCCTTAACCCCGCAGGAAAGATAAGATGACTCAGATCAGAAGGCATAAGGTATAAGGAGTAAAAAGAGCCTTACGTTCCATCCCACAATCAATTCCCTTATATAACTAAAGGATTTCTAGACTCAACTTCGACCAGTTTGGCTTGGTAATCCTACAGGCAGTCAAGCTCTGATACCAATGCTGTCAAGACCCCGACTCAATGCCACATCGATCTAGCATGTAACATCTCATATCACTTTGCGGCCTCACGCACGGTATTCCCACGGGTGTCGCCTTACCTTTCCCCAGGACCGTTTGCGCCTTTTGGCACACGTATATGACAGTGTCGCTAGCATCCATATGATAAGGAGCCCGGGCTGACATGGCTAGTCGTAAACCCAAAGTGGCACAGACTTACAGGGACAGGCATCCATGACCCAGCATCAAACGTGTCGGTCATCAGCGAGTGAATCCAGGCTGTAGCACTGGGCTAGCAGGACTCCGGTGAACCGGGCTATAGCGGGCTAACAGGACTCCGGTATCCATCGCGTGACATTTCCTCGAAGGGACGGACACAGGAACGAAGAAGGACACATGCCGGCCAGCCTAAGTGTTCCGGAGCAGTAGCAAGCTACCATGGCTCGGTGGAAACACTAGGGGACATTTCCCGGTAAGAGAGGCTACTAAAGATAAACAACTAGATAGTCAAATCCCACACATACCAAGCATTTCAATAACATACACACAATATGCTCGATATGTGCAAACACAACATGGCATCACAACATGACTCTACAACTCAAGTATTTATTCAATAGGCTCCGAGGAGCGAGATATTACAAACATGGGTCTCATGACCCAACAATCAGAGCATACAAGTCAAAGCACATGCGGAAGCTTAACATGTCTGAGTACATACATCTATAAATGAAAAGGGCTGAAAAGCCTGACTATCTACCAGATCCTGCCGAGGGCACAAGATCGTAGCTGAGGTAACAAGCTAAACGTCGAAGTCCACGCGGTACTACTAGCGAGACTGAAGTCTCTCTGCAAAAACATAAATTAAGCAACGTGAGTACAAATGTACCCAGCAAGACTTACATCAGATCTAACTACATATGCATCATTATCAACAAGGGGATGGTGGAGTTTGACTGCAGCAAGCCATCTTTGACTCTGTGGCTATACTAAACTACGATTGCAATGCAACTCTTTTGAGGTGGCGCACACGAGTCCACATATTCACCATATCAATACACCACTATGGATCCGCTCCCATCTCCCTACGAGAACGCCATCCATAGCACTCATGCTTATCTTGCGTATTTTAAAGTATCCACTTTCACTTGTCTATGAACTGATATAAGCAACCCAGAAGTCCTTTTCCGCGGACACGGCTATTCGAATAGATGATGTTAACCCTGCAGGGGTGTACTTCTTCACACACGCTCTCACCACTTACCGCCGTTTACATGACATGTACTCGGCAACCTTCAAGCGGAAGCCCAACGTGGGTGTCGGCCACGGCCTGCCTAAACACTCAAGTCTCTAGTCCAGGTTTATCGCCTATTCGGGTTCCATCCATGAGGAGATCCGGCCGGAGTTTCGCTCACAGCCCCAAACGATGTGAACAGGGTTCCCGAGACACCAAACGGGCGCCCGGTACACCGTGCCACGTACCTACCGCATCACAGCCCACCCCTCCGGTCAGCGCTGCCCACGGCCTCCAGCATACTACAAACACCAGAAACTACTTGCAACTCCTGGACAGAGGACAAGGGTGATCAAGAAGCCGAGAGGGTCCATTGGTTTCGGGCCCAATGCGTGGTAGTAGCTGAATCATGGATCACAAACACAGAACTCAGTTCCTGAGGACGGCTGCAATGAGACAACCCACCATGTACTCCTACATGGCCTCTCACCGCTACCTTTACCAAATCGTATTCACACACTTAGCTCACACACAGTAGGACATGTTCACACACCTCTGATTCATCCCCGATGAATCAGACCTGACTCAACTCTAAGAAGTAGCAGGCATGACAAACAAGCATGAATGAGTAGGCACAACAGGGCTCAAACAACTCCTACTCATGCTAGTGGGTTTCATCTATTTACTGTGGCAATGACAGGTCATGCAAAGGATAAAGGGGTTCAGCTACCGCAGCAAGTAACAGATGAATCGTTGTTGTCCTAATGCAATAAAGAGAGCAGGAGCGAGAGAGTAGGTTTGTATCGGAATGAACAAGGGAGTTTTGCTTGCCTGGCACTTCTGAAGATAATATAGTTCTTCATCGGTGTCATCGATCTCGTCGTCGGAGTCACGTCTATCGAGAGGGGACAAACACCGGCAAACAAGAAAGAACACAATCAATGCAATGCACAATATGATGCATGCTATGACATGGCAATATGAATGTGTTTTGGGCTAATGCACCTAGCTATGATTTAAATGAGGTTGGTTTGAATACATGATTCAAATTCCAACTCCATATATGGTTATTTAAATGCCATTTAATTGATTTGTGCTAAACAGCAGCTATAAGTTGTTCTAACATGCATGAAAATGGTACAGATGGATTCCTTGAATTTTTTTGATAATTTTTCATATATAAATTATTTAATTTGGAGTTACGGTTGAATTTCTATGATTTTTAGAAGTTTATACAATTTTCTGGAATTTTCTGAATTATTTTAAATCCAGAAAGAATTAATTGCGTCATCCTGATGCCAGCATGATGCCAGCGAGTCAACGGCCAGGTCCAGGTCAAACCTGACGTGCGGGGTCCACACGTCAGTGACACAGGAACTAATCCTGGTCAAACCTAGCGTTGACTGGGGTTTGACCAGGGGTGGGGCCTACTGTCAGTGGCTGTAGGTTGTTTAGTTAGTTGGGTTAGCTCCTAATGACGGAGCCACGTCAGCTCCCGCCGGAGTTTCGCCGGCGACGACCTAAACTGCGGCGGCAACTCGCCGGACTTGAGCTACGGGCGACGGATGGATGTGCGAAGGCCACCAGGGGGTAGCCCGCGCTCGACCGCGTCTAGCTGAGCGATCGGAAGGCCTCGGAGTCGCCGGGGATGACGGCGGCGAGCACAGAAGCGGCGGCCGGAGCTCGGGCGAGCTCGGGGTCGAGGCCACAGCGGTCTTGGCGATGCGGGGTTAACACCTACGGCGTCTACGCGGTGCGGCGAGAACGTTGGACGCATGCCCGGGACCGAATGGTCACCGGAGCGCCATCGCCGGTGAGCTTTGGCGGCGGCGCTGTCGGGTGAGAAAGGCACGGCGGCTACGGCATACTAGGGAGAAAACGGAGAAGGGGAGGAGGATCAGGAGCTCACAGCGGTTCCAGTAGGCTTCGAAGCGGGCTCGGGGAAGCGACGATGGTGGCGAATCGACGGTGAAGATCCTCGGCGGCCGGCGATGGAAACGGCGATGCCGGCGACGTTGTGGCGCGTCCGTAGTTCCATGGCTTGGTGGAGAGGATGAGGAAGATGTCCCGGAGCTCTTGGACAGGTCAGGGGAGCAAGGGGGTGGCTGTGGCCGCGGTAACGGCGTCGGCGGCGACGAGCTCCGCTCAGTGGGGAAGAGAGAGGGATCCAGGGGGAAAGTGAGGGTGAGGGAGCGAGCGGGGAGGGTCCAGGAGATGTCGTGGCGTTGCGGGAGACGTCCAGGGGAGGAGGAGGCAGCCAGGCAGGGAGGAGGTGGCCGGGGCGCGTGGCCGCGCGTGCCGGGCGCGTGCCCGTCCTCCTGGCAGGGAGGAAGACGACAGGGGAGGAGAGGTGGGCTGGGCCAACAGTGTTGGGCCGCCAGGTGGGTGGGCCTCAGGTAAGCGTCAGGTAAGTCCTTCTCTCTCTCTCTTTTATTTCTATTTAATTCTGTTTTCTATTTTCTGTAGTTTGTTTTGATTTAGTTTTAGACACTAAACCATTTTTATTGCTTCTGATAATTATGGTAGGGACTAGTAGGATTATTCCAAAGCCCTTCATCAAGGATCAGAATTATTGGACATATATTAATTAATTAAGAAATATATATCCAATGCAAATAGTTATTTATATAATTCAAAGGCCCAAAATAATTAACTCTGAGATACCAAAAATATTGTTTTGAGTTTTTCCTCTTTGCAATATTTTCAGAGACTAAGAGGAACATTTTCTTGGACTTCTTTGAGAAGATTTTAATGTTGATCATTTTTAGAAGGTTTCTGAGGCTTTGAAAATTCCCCAATTCAAATTTCATTTAAATTTAGACATGATGCATGGATGCTAGAGCGAAAACAATCAAGGGCTGATCTGGGGCTGTGACAGCTGGCTTTACATATTTGCAACAACAAGATCAAACAGAGTTTGTAAAAGTTTTTCTTTACCACTTTCAGTTTGTCAACTGAATTGCTTGAGGACAAGCAAAGGTTTAAGCTTGGGGGAGTTGATACGTCTCCAATGCATCTACTTTTCCAAACACTTTTGCCCTTGTTTTGGACTCTAACTTGCATGATTTGAATGGAACTAACCCGGACTAATGCAGTTTTCAACAGAATTGCCATGGTGTTATTTTTGTGCAGAAATAAAAGTTCTCGGAATGACCTGAAACTCCACGGAGACACGTTTTGGAATTAAAAAAAACATTGGCGAATGAATCAACAGAGGGGGGCCCACACCCTCTCCACGAGGGTGCAGGGCACGCGCACCCCCTGGGGTGCGCCCCCTGCCTCGTGTGTCCCCTTGACATCCACCGACCTCAACTCCAACTCTATATATTCACGTTCGGGGAGAAAAAATCAAAGAGAAGGATTCATCACGTTTTACGATATGGAGCTGCCGCCAAGCCGTAATCTTCCTCGGGAGGGCTAAGATGGAGTCCGTTTGAGGCTTCGGAGAGGGGAATCCGCCGCCATCATTGTCGGTGTCAAAACCGGCGGATCTCAGGTAGGGGGTCCCGATCTGTGTGTCTTAGGCTAATGGTAATAGGAAACAAGGGACACAATGTTTACCCAGGTTCAGGCCCTCTCGATGGAGGTAAAACCCTACTTCCTGCTTGATTGATATTGATGATATGAGTAGTACAAGAGTTGATCTACCACGAGATCGTAGAGGTAAACCCTAGAAGCTAGCCTATGATGATTATGATTGTGATCGTCCCTCCAAGGACCAAACTCTCCGGTTTATATAGACACCGGAGAGGGCTAGGGTTTACACGAAGTCGGTTACAAGGAAGGAAATATAATATCCGAATCGCCAAGCTTATCTTCCACGCAAAGGAGAGTCCCATCCGGACACGGGACGTAGCCTTGAATCTTGTATCTTCACGCTCCAATAGTCCAGACGAAGTATATAGTCCGGCTATCCGGATACCCCCTAATCCAGGACTCCCTCAGTAGCCCCTGAACCAGGCTTCAACAACGATGAGTCCGGCGCACAGTTTTTTCTTCGGCATTGCAAGGCGGGTTCCATCTCTGAATAGTAATCATCGAACACCTGAACCGTGTCCGGATCTGCAAGATGATCTTCACATACCGCCGTAGAGACGCATAGCATAAATCTGCTCTGCTGGCAATTTCTGGTTCGTCGTGCTCCTACATCGTGGCCCGGCCCAACACGAACCGGTTTTTCTTAGCCCACTTCAATGCGCGTTGTGAGGCGGTTTTATTGGCATGCCCTGCAAAAGCAGAGATCGTGTTCCCCTTATTGTGGCATCTTCCATCAATACGGGTGTGCGCAACCCCACGACGACTGTTGGTATGACTCCGTGTTTTTAGATAAGTCACAAGCGGTCACGCTGAGGACTCTTGATATTCACCCCCTTTATAAAGGGGCCGAGGCTTATACCTCTTTTCCACCACCCTTGCGCCTTTTTGCATCTCGAGTTCTAACACCCGAGACCCAAGCTCAAACACCCCGGATCTTCCACTATGTCCGGATCCAACCTTCAAGGCCGGTGGGTGGCCTCCTGGATCAAATAGGAGGACATTGCGAGGCTTAGGGAGGTCGGATATCTGACTGCCGACATCCAGCACAGGCTTCCTGCTCCAGGGCAAGTCATCCCTACTCCCGAGCCTAATGAGAGCGTTGTATTTGTTTCTCACTTCCTCCATGGCTTGGGCCTCACCCTTGATCCCTTGGTGAGGGGCTCATGTTCTATTATGGGTTAGATTTTCATGATCTAGCTCCGGACGCTATCCTCCATATCTCGTCATTCATCACTGTGTGTGAGGCTTTTCTCCACGTCACTCCACACTTCGGCTTAAGGCTCAAGACCTTTAATGTGAAGCCAAAGATGATTGAGGGGCGACATGCAGAGTGTGGAGGTGCCGTAATAGCAAGAACGCCGATGCCCCATGGCCAAAGGTTTCTTTCCCAGAGGTATCCGATCTGTGGCAGCGGAGGTGGTTTTACGTCACGGCTCCCAGAGGCACAACGTGGGTGGCTGCCCCGACTTCCATTCGGGCCCTCCATCACAACTGGCGTCATGGACCAATGTAGGACAGGATTGGGGGTCTGCTAGTGATGTACCCACACTACAGAGCCGCATCCGGGAGCTTCTTGAGAGGGACATTAACCTCGTCAGCATAAGTCAGGTAATGCTAATCCGAAGGATGTTGCCGTGCAAACGCCGGCTTCTCCGGATGTGGGAATTCAACCCAGAGGGTCCGTGGACTATTCTGCACTACTTCTGCCTGACGCTCGAAGGGATGTCCAAATTATTCTTTGGACCACAAGTAAAGTGTCCGGACACCATCGAGGATGCGGGCCTAAGCTGCAATCGCCCAGATACCCAAGTAAGAAACCCCGAAACCGAACACTTCGTTTATATTTATCATAATCATTATTCTGAAAATCCTCCGTGGCAAGGAATGGCTCAGCAAGGCAGAGAGAATCAGGTGTCCGGCGCCAGTTCCCAAAGGCTCATCTAGTCCTACCATAGCCAAGATGCTTGGCTGGGTGCTTAATAAAATGCCCTCAGGGAAAAACGAAGGGAAGAACAGAGAAGCCAAACTTCACACACTGCACATCCAAACCGGGGGAATTGCTACCTCCCCTAAGGAGGATAGTCAGGGAGGGGAGTCTAAAGCCTCCTTCCCACGCGGGAAGAAGAGGGCCGCCTCCGAAGACTTGGAGACGGAGGTGCCCAAGCAGGGAAAAAAGCGTCACCGGGGGGGCCTGCCCCGAAGGGCGCCCTTACCGCGTCATGCCCGTCAACGGGCCAGCCCTCAATCGAGCTATGAGTTAATCGTAATTTCGAAGGTACTGCGTTTCTCCGAGAACAATAACCAGGATTCATTTTTTGCAGTCCGGCTAGCAGCTCTTATCGACAGTGTTCGTCTTCGGGGGATCTCCCTCCAGAGATGATGGACAGTGAGACCCCACCAACCTCTCCGCCTCATGAGGCGGGCGACCCCGAGGTGTCGTCACGGAGGAGTCCGGATCTGCCGAAGCCAGAAACTAATCCTTCAGCCGCCCTGAGCCAGGAGCGTTCGGCTCCCACGGGGGGATAATGAGAAGGGTCCGACATAGTTCAGTGTCCGGCCGGACATACTGACGGGCCTTCTGGAATGAGCTACACTCTCCGAGGAGCACCGCTCATTAATGAGCACGGTGCTCAAGAAGATTTCATCCACCATAAGCGGTTTGAATGAAGCATTTACGAGCCTGCTCAGAGGATTTGAGGTATGTAATGAAAAATACATAATTTTTTGGCTGTGAGGCACGCGCTAGGTGTGCTCCATATGGATAGTAGCCCCTGAGACTCTGGTTGCCTGCCCTAGGCGGCAAACGGAGGATCATATTGTGTAAGTAATGATTGCGTTGTATATATGCACATGTGTCTAAGGATCCGGCAGCCAACCGGTCCGTTGAAGTTGCTGAACTAAGGAGGCAGATTGGAGCTATTGATGCCGATATCACGCTGGTGAACGAGCGGCTTAACGAGACACAAGGTATGTGCTCTGCTTTCCTTATTGTGTTATATAGGAAAAATTGAGAGGAGCATAATATTAATGCGATATGCTTGGACTGCAGACGGTGCTGCTGCCGTGGAATCCCTGAGGGAAGAACTTGCCTAGGCCAAGGAACAAGCTCGGACTAGCAATGCGGCTGCCCTAAAGGCGGCCGAAGAGTTGAGAGCCGAACAGCCTGCTCATCGCCGAAGCGAAGACAAGATAGCCGAAATGGCTGTGGAGCTGAAAAATGCCACCGACCGGTATGAGCTCCTTGAAAAGGAGAATCAGGTTAATTCGGCTGACCTGAACGAGGCACTTAATGCGGCCAAGGAGATGCGGACTGAAATCAGGGATGTGCGGGAGTGTCGGGGAAACTGATCCACGAACACCTATGGGGCCGGCGGACCGGGCCCCTTTCGGTTCGGCGGGGGGGGTGGAGGTCGCAGGAAGAGCGGATCGAGGCGAAGCACACGAGCAGTTTACCCAGCTTCGGAGCTCTCCGGAGAGATAATACTCCTACTACTGCTTGTCTGATTGTATTGTGTTCTTGCTCGAGAGAGCTAAGTGTTTTTCTGGCTTCTGAATGAGTCGAACCCCCTCTACGTTGCGCATGGGCCTCCTTTTATATGCTCAACGGGTCACCGACAGGTGGCAACGCAGAGAAGGGTAAAAGCGTAAAAAGTGTTGCAGTTGGTACACCTACTTGCACAGTGTATCCTACCTAACCCTGACGGCAGGGGACAAAGGCATTAAATGCCCGTCTGTGTCGCCCAAACAATGCAGAAAGGTACCGTTAGGGACGCCACCGTTCGCCACGATGGCGATCTTGTCAGCGTCGCATGCCACCGCGCACTGCTGGCTGCACAGCCTCTCGCCACGCCCACCTGTTAAGGCCCCTAGGGCGACACGTTGGTGGATGCGCTGGAGCGTGGGTACAGGGTGGTTACTTGCTGCGGCAAGCGCCTTGCCGCGGTCGTCATCTTGTCGCGCTCGGAAGCTTGTCGCTCACCAGGCCTTGAGGTGTCTTGGTTGATCTTCCCGGCAAGCTCCTCTTGCCGGGGCCTTGTTGCCTTGCCGGGACGCGTGGCACGTCGTGGCAAGTTCCTTGGGATGCCTCGGTTGGCCTTCCCGGCAAGTTCCTCTTGCCGGGGCCTTGTCTCCTTGGCTTGAATACTTTGTTCTCGAATGGCTCCAAGGGAACCACGGAGGACCTTGGCGGTCGCCCGGCAAGCCTTGCCGCGGGGTGTTGCAACTGCCCGTGCACAAGTTCGGGATACTAGGGTACCCCTACTCTAGTACACCGACAGGAGCCCCCGGGCCTGGGCCACACACGGTGCCGAGCGCTGTTGGGCCAGGCCCAAAACAGGGCACGGGCACACGCGGCCTGGGTCACGCCGTGTCCTGCTCCGTATCCACCGCGCCCTCCCCGAACGGCACGCGTTGAATGCTGCGGCATCGTGGGAGAGATCGTGGGAGGTATCTTTATTCGGACGGGCGAAACGTCCGCCCCCTTCCTCTTTATAAGCAAGGGAAACAGGGGCAATTCGTCCACTTCGCCGGTTGTTGCTCCATTCTCACAAACCTCCGCCGCTCCCCCCTTCTTCCCGAAGTCGAAGGAGAGCAGCGCTCCGCCCCCCATTGCCACCAACATCACCAACGCCGCCAACTTCCTCCACCACCTCCGCCATGGCTCCGAAAGGCGACAAGGGGAAGGGCGTGAAGTCGGCAGAGGCGCAGAGGCTCGCGGCACTGCGGAAGGAGCGGGCCCTCTTCTCCCCTCAGCTCGGTGCGAAGGAGCCGAGGGAGTACTACTACCTCTTCTGGTCGACGGAGACGCGAGCGCATCCGCGCACGAGGGTACTCCCGGCCACCGCTTCGAGACTGGCTTCGAACGGGTACCCCTTTTTCGCGTTGTTCTTCTACTGCGGGCTCTGCCCGCCTTTCTCTGAATTCTTTTGCGACATCATGAACACCTACGGGTTCCGCCTCCTTGACTTCACCCCCAATGCCGTTCTGACCATGGCAGTTTTCGCACATATGTGCGAAAACTTTGTCGGAGTCCACCCAAACGTAGCCCTTTTCTGCCACTTCTTCATGCCTCGGGCTGAGAGAGGAGAGCCTCTTGCCGGCGGGATCGCTTGGATCTCGAGAGTCGGCAAGAAGGAAGCATATCTGGAGGGTGAGCTCCGCAGCAAGTGGGAGGAGTGGAGAGCAGAGTGGTGCTGGATCGTCGAGGAGAACCCGCAGCCGTTCACTGCCGTGCGCCAAGCCCCAATAGTACGCGGCAATGATTGGAGCAACATGGCCCCGGAAGATGACAGCCTGAAGATTGCCGTCACCCGCATCCTTCGCCTCAGGCTTGCCGGGCTCACTGTAGGCGCTGTAGGCGCAGATTTCCTTCGCCGCCGTATCGCCCCCCTGCAGGAGAGGGGGAGACCCGCCTGGGAGTTCAAGAACTCGGCGGACATCATGAGGCTGCGCCCGGGCCTCAATTTCAACTTCACGGTCTTGGAATTGGACGCGATGCTTCTGGAGCTGTTCAAGCGCGACCCTCAGCACCCATTTATGTTGCCGCGGAATGTCATTCCGCTGTGCAACAATTCTTCACTTGACCGCATCCGCGCGATGATGCCGTTGTGTGATTCTCACGGAATCGCCCCAACTTGGCAAGAACATGCGTATGATGTCGTGCGGGCGTTCTTCGATGACTTGGTAGAAGTGCCGGTCCGCGCTGATGAGCAGAAGAGCCTCACCTGCGACACCACCGATGCGGAGATGCAGCGCATCGCCACCAGGCTGGAAGAGGCGGCAGCGGCTGCTGCCGCGGGCGTGTTCGGGTTCACCATGGAGGAGGCAGAGGCAGCAGAGGCGGCAATCCTTGCCGAGCGCGAGGAGTTTGCCGGCGAGGAAGATCTTGCCGTCCCTGAAGCTGAGCCGAGCAAGCCCGGTGAGGAGGATCCCGAACCTTCAGACAGCTTGCCGCAGGCGGAGCCCCCGGCTCCGGCAAGGAGGCGTCTTCGCAAGGCGGCGGACATAGCGGGGCAGCAGACTGGTCAGCAGCCGCCGAGCCGTGCGACACGCTCTACCGCGGCAAGCACTGTTGCCGCGGGAGCGCCTCATGCCGCTGCGGCAACTGGAGCGGGGTCTTCCCGGTCCGCCACCACTGCTCCTGCCAAGCGGGCGAGGGAGCCTACTCCTTCGCCTCGCCGCACCGGAGGCGAGCCGGACTTCGATCTCTCCGCGCTCAGCTCCGATGACGAAGAAGAAGAGTAAGATCCCCTTGCTGTCCTCGTAGTTATTGAATTCTTGCTATCTTGTTGCTTTCGTCTTGTATCTGACTTGCTTCGATCTGGATCCATTCCTTTTCAGGACGCTGGCCCAGAGAGCGGCGAAGAGAGCCAAGGTCCTAGTGATTGTCATCGAAGATGATCTCACCGTGTCAGCAGGGGGTGTGTCTGAGACCACCTTGACGGACCCGGCAACTACTCCCCAAAGCAGCCCCCAGCGCAGCCCCCAGCGTAAGTTTATAGTTTACTTCCTGCTGTCAGGTGCGCATGGGTGCTCTTCTCTCTATTGATATCTTATCTATTGGATTTGTGTAGGAGAAGAACAACCTCATCAGGAATGCCCGGAAGCTGCTCCTGAAGTGCCATCTGCTTCGACTACGCCACCAAGGGAGGAGTCCCCGGCAAGGGAGCGCTCTCCGGCAAGGGAGAACTCTCCGGCAAGGGGCAGTTCTCCGGCAAGGGACAGTGCCAGCGATCCTCCGGTGGTTGAGACCACGACTGCAGATCCAAGCACAGGTAACCCTTTTGCCTGAAAAACTCCCCTTGGGTTCTTCTTCTGGTTTTCTTCTTGAACATTTACTTGACCTTTCTCCCCTCTTCGATCGTCAGATCCACCCGCCACGGAGCCGATGGAGACAGAGGCCGCCGGCGAGGAGGACGCGCGCGGCAACAATGACGACGCCACCGCCACCGAAGAAGAGGCCGGTGCTAATGATCCCGCCGGCGAAGAGGCCGCCAAGGCTGCCGCCGCAGAAGCGGGCGAGGGATCCGGCGATCGCACTGACGGCCCCGAGGCCGCAGGAGCGCCAGGCGCTGCGCCGACCGCCGATCCCTCTGCCGACGCTGCAGCGCCAGGCTCCGAAGAGCCCCAGCCCGGTGCCTACTTGAAGGCCAGCGACGGTATCTTCATCAAGCTCCCTTGGGCGTCAAGCTCCAGGGCGCCGGTCGAGGGAGAAATCCTGGACGGAGAGGTGCTCGCCTCTGCTGGGCTGATGGTGGTCGACACGCCAAATAGTAGCAGCGACGAGCCTGAGGAGGAGCGGCTGCTGCGGAAGCTGACGTCGCTTTACCGCGCCCACCAAGCCAAACTGGCGTCCAAAGAGGCGCTTGTCGCGAAGGCGGGGGTTGATATTGAGAAGCGCGTGGAGGAGCTCCGAGGCCTCAGGCAGGAAGCTCTCCGGTCCTTGGCGGAGGAGCGGGAGCAACTTCTCGAGGAGCGGAAAGCCTTCCTCCTCGAGAAGGCTGAAGCTGAAGAGAAGCAACGGCTTGTCGCCGAAAACTTATTCGCGCAGGAAGGAGAGTTGGCGCAGCGCAAGGTGAACCTTGACAGCCACGAGGAGGAACTTGCCGCGAGGGAGCAAGCAATTGGCGGGGCTGTCAAGGAAGCGAGGGATGCTGCCGAAGCTGCCAAGGCCGCCAAGAAGGAGCTGGAGGTGAAGGTGGCGCAGCTGGAAGCCGATCTCGGGGCGAGTGGCGAGGAGCTTGCCGCTCTTAAGCGCGAGCACGAGAAGGATGCTGCCGCACATGGTGAGCTGCAGGGTCTTCTCGCTGAGAGGAGCAAGGAGCTCAGCACCGCCAAGGACTCCAACGCAGATCTCGAGCTGAAGCTGGCCACATTGACTCAGACGCTGGACGGCGCCAGGGAGCAGGAGGTGGTCTTGTCGGAGAAGATCAAGGCCGACGAGGCGCTGCTGGCGAATGCTGCTGCCGCCCACGACGCCTTCAGGGAGACAGTGGAGCATTGGACTGAAGGTCTTGTGGATGCTGCTGCTGCCATCAACGGGGAGTTGGCGCAGCTAGGGATGGAGGATTTTGGGTATCCCTCCGACGAGCATCTCCAACACAGCACCAAGCTCAGCCTGTTCTTCAAAGGCGTGGCGACGGCCCTCCAGCGACTCCGGGAGAGGATACCAAAGCAGCTGGCCGATGAGTCGCGCAAGATTTGCGCGGGGGCTCTCCAGAAGGTGCTGATGAAGGTGGCCTTCCGCAATCCAGGCCTCAACTTCACCAACATCCTCAAATCCTTGCCGCCGGATGCTGATCGGGATGCGCTCAAGGCCCTTGTCGCACCCATTGTGGACAAGGTGAGCGAGATCAAGAGGGTTGAGGGCGATCGCGTAGATTAGGCCGCCCTTCTTTTCTTTTTCTTTGTCGCCACTGGTCATGTCATGAGAACATTCTGTTAGAGCTGCGACAAGTCATCTTGTAATATAACTCTGTCTTGGGTAGAGATTTGCTATGTTATTTCCTTTACTTGATTCCCTGCTTTGTATGTTTTTACCCTACGCTTTTTAGGGAACTTGTCGGTGCAGGCACATTTGCCGCGAGCGCTGAGTGCGGGACATCAGCAGCCTGCTGGCGATGCCGCTTCCGACAAGAAACCTTGTCGCAACTAGTCGCAGCTCACTTAAGTTGTTGAGCGGACTCGAAACAAAGTAAGGGCGCAACTAGCTACGAGTTGGTTCCTCCGCGCACAGGTTTTCCATACAAAGCACGGTCGTTCAAGGAAGATAACTTTAAAATTTAAAAACTAATTGCTCAAACTTTGGCAACTTAGCTTTTCTGTCGTTTGCTTTCCGGTAAGGCGAAAACTTGCTTGAACGACGCCTGATCCACACCATCATCT